>NC_090925.1:784522649-784765149 GCF_040938575.1 Ambystoma mexicanum
AAACCCAGATCTAACTGTGGACAGGTGGAGCTGGCTTTTGTACTCCTGCATTGGGTGGTAGAAAACAGAAGCCCTGTGGAGCCAATAGCCAGGTGAAAGGGGCTGGATCAGTGACCACGTGACCAAAGCAGCCCGGACTCAACCACAGCCTGGTAGAGTTGGCGTTTGAACACTAGAGCTGGGCAGGAAAAAATACGAAAGCCTTAACACACCAATGCACCCGAAGGGGGCAAAGCAGTGATGACTTGACCAAGGCAGCCCAGGCTGTACCGCCACCTGGTGGAACTGGCATTGCATTACAATTGGAGGCAATACAGTGCAGATGTTTTAATCATGCAGTATGCACTGTATGCAGTATTGCCGAGAATACGCCATGAGTTAAAAACTGCATCATTCATAATCAAGCCGTAGGGTGAAATCAGGCAGTATTTGAAATACTGGTTATTTTACTGTTACCATGAGGATCACAGTGAGGGCTAAGAAAGAAACTGGAAAAGGCGCGTTCAGGGGCCTTGTAAGGTTATCCAGGCACTCTCCTACCTCTCAATCAATGAAGATTATATACGCCAATAGTTCAATTGTGCATTTGTGTCTCCTCGTCCTAACACACCAGTCACTGTGCTGGGCTTTTCCATTGACTTCGTTTCATTCCCAGTTTGCCCTGGTTTTGTTTTACTGGACAAGTCACGTCATTCGTGGAAACATTGCAGCCTCTTGAAAACAGGCACCCCGCAACCCACCAGTATAATACAATGCTATAAAAAAAACGATGCGTTTTCATTTAAGTAATCTGTTATCACACAACATCCTTTGGGTTTAGTGTAAAACTTTAGTTTCTAAATGCCGCCTTTGTTTCAGAATATTTAAAATATGTCATCGCTCTTTTTTCCCACCGGATGTTGATCACCAGGCGTAATTAACCGTTGTCTTCGTCTTATAATGTCACTTTTGCCGCGATCCTCCGAAAACCTTGTGCAACCTAAAAGCAGCGTAAACAGATAGTCTTGCAAAACCAGTCTTTCCAGTGTTGTGCAAAAGACTCAGCGTCGAAACTGTCAGCGCAGCAAGAGTTAAATTCAGGAATGGAGCCAGATGTCATTAGCCAATCGCACACAGACCTCTTCACGGCCCAATTAACCGATCTCTGGACCCAGCACATGCGAAGCATTAGTCGCACAGGTGCACGCGGACGACTGAGGCCTACTTCAGTAATACGCAATGTGGCTTCCTTGGGGGACGGCGTTTCTCGCGCTCTGGGGTATGTACAGCCATGGCCGCTGCCTCTGCGTGGCCTGCTTTCTCACCTGTATGGCGCAATTAATGATTGTAGGACTTTTTCCTTCTGTACAAGAATTCCCAGTCGAGAGAGAGGAAGGGAGAGGGAGAGTGAGTGGTCAGGTCAATGCACTTCCAAGGTTAGTGGTCCAATGTATAAATGTGAATTTGTTTATTCAGCCTGCTGGTTTAATGTTACTGTGAAAGGAGAATGGGAATGCTGCTTGGTCCTTGCTAAGAGTGTGGCGTCTTTGTCAATATTGCTAGTAGTGACGACGGCCCGAGCGTGACGCGCGTCAGCGCGCTTAGTGCACGTGCTTTGGTGTGTTCATTGTTTGGCATTTTGTGTTGGCTGGAAGGGAGAAGCGGCATGCTTCGCTCAACCCACGTTTAGTAAATTAAGCCGGCTTCTCAGTGTGGCCCAGTGCTCATCAGCCGGCTCACTGGTGGGCGCAGGAGACTCTACCGACCCTGCAGAAGTGAGTGGCATCGGCCTGAAAGCGCCCGTCCCACTCTCGGGGAGTGAGTCCCAAGGCTTGGAGCAAACTAGGATGTGGTGTGTTCGTCGTTAACGGCCGCATTAACTTTATAGGAATGGTCTACCGGGAGGTAGTTATGTGCATTTTCTTTTTTAAACTTTTAGTTCTGGACCCACGATTCAAAAATTCAGCTCGTACGCGTGCTTAGAAATTGAGATATCGGTTATCTCGCAAGAAACCCAACAACATACGGTCTTGCAAATCAGAGAATGTTACGAGCTGTGGAATTCTCTTTTATTTTGCAGTGCAAAGGGCACCCAGCATCGTTCTGGTGGCGTCGCCAGGAATCACATTTAAGAGGGGGCCACAGACAAAAGTAGGGGGACCGCCTATAAAAGGTCAATGTGTGATGTCAAAAGCACTCCTGAAGAGTATCTTTTGTACACACCAACTGCCACATCCCACTGCACCTTGCCTCCCATCAGACCCTAGGCACAAACCATTAAGTGACCCATCATTAGCGGTTTCTTGCGCCTCATTCTGATTAGAGGGCCTGCTCTTGGCTGCAGGGGGAACTTAACAGCTAGTCATTGTTGTGCTGCTGTGTATGTATGTATGTGTGTGTGCGCGCGCGCGCGCGCTGCTGCTATGTGGTGGACACAGTACTGCTGACAGTTTGCAGAGAGATGAAGTAGGAGGTAGGATTCCGCCCCCCCCCAGCACTCCCTAGCTATGCAAGTTTAATATCTTCAAACCGCCCTGAAATGAACGGGAGAGAAACAAGGCGCATCAGTTCGGCCCGTCTTTAAAATCAGAAGATGCCATTTGAATTAACCTGACACATGAAGGGTTTCAGGCTGTCACAGGCACCTGGCGACGGGGAGCGGGCTCAGCACGCAGCCTGGCGCCCGCCAGAGCGGGTTCCAACTAATGGGGCTGGAGGTAGAGCAGGGCTGGTGGGGGCCCAATGCAACATGAGGTTCGGGGGGCCCCCTTCCTATAGCTGGGAAAAACAGTCTGCGTCATCCGTGTGACGATGATATTATCATGGAGACGGAGGAAAGGTGCCCCGGGGCTAATGGCGGCAGGTTATCAGGGGAGAAGCAGCCCGAGGGAGCCGGAACACTTTAATTTGCACTGATAAGGCAGGAAGAATAGAGGTTTGGGGGCAGGAAGAACACATGGAACGAGGCGATACTGGGAGAGACTGGGGAAGGGGACAGCCTGAAGGGGCCAGCAAAGGCAACCTGTAACTTGAGCTGCAAAGCACACATTTAATACTCTGACTTAAAGAAGCTCTTGTGGTGTATTTAGACTGCTAACAAGAGCGGCTGCTGCTGGGGCTGAGGCTCGGGGGCCCATTTAATCTGAAACAAAGTTACAGGCCCCAACACCGTACTTCAATCAAACTGCCAAAAAGAGAGCGTAAATCCCTTTGAGGCAAAAAAAGAATAGTCCTTATTGGGCATGTGACAATGTGTGTCCCTGGTCCGTGTTGCCCATTTGCGGTCATGCTGAGGGGTGGACTGGCCTATAGGGAACTCAGGGTATTTCCCACTAGGCCTCTGCACCCTGGACCTCTTTTGTGTGGTATTTTCTCATAGGAAAAGAGTTGTGCTTGCTGAAAATGGGTCCACTTAGGAAATTATTTCCAGGGTCTCTCTTGGATCCCAGTCCACCCCGGATATGTTCTTGCACACATTGGGCATGTGGTGTTGGCAGTATGCCTATGCACTGGTGGACACAGTGCTTCTCCTTTCACGACATGTCTGTGCACCGAGTGAAGCTAGTACTGTTTCTGACAGACTCTGCATGGCTGTCTGTGGCATTGATTCTGTGCATGCAGTGTTGCTGCTGTCCTAGTTTTCAGTACAGTTTACACAAATTACAGATAATACTGCTGCGACTGCTGCCCGCGTGGCTTCCGCATGCCTTGTGGAGGCGGGACTGCTGTCGCGCCACACTGTTTTATAACCTGTGCAGTTAGTAGCTTAGTCTCACACTCTCTCTTTAATCTTTCATCAACTGTGCCACTGATTAACTGGAGACCAACGGACCAGCATCGGATTCCCAACAGTTCTCCACGATGCAGTCCCACCTGTGTCTCTAACTGGCCTCTTGCAGCTCACCGCTACCGCTTGCCATCTATCCTCATTCCCTTGACTCTGTTCATCCCTCTCTCTGATGAGACTCTCTCATATTTTGGCTTTCAGGGCACACCCTCAATCGGGGGCCGCCTACATGGCTGGTCACTCCTCTACATGCTGGCACCTCGTCTGCCACCAACATAAAGTGGGGTTGCCACAAGAGCCTGTCCTTGCTTCCATTCTCTTCACACTGTACACCCCCCCTCTGCAAACTCGCCCCTCCTTTCAATTCTCATTATCCATTTGGTAATGACACTACAATCTTTTTCTCCACTGACACTCCTCATAAGCTGTGCCCTCCGACTGCTGTCTGATAGCCCTAGTGGTTCCGTCTAAAGATGTACCCATGCTTGCCTCCATTTTGTCAAAACACCCCCTTTGCTTAGCCCTGGTGGTTCAGTCTAAAGATGTACCCATGCTTGCCTCCATTTTGCCAAAACACCCCCTTTGCTTAGCCCTGGTGGTTCAGTCTAAAGTTGTACCCATGCTCGCCTCAATTTTTCCAAAACGCTCCCTTTCCTTGTTTTCAACATTCATTTTAAACAACCCGTATTCCTGAAATCAAGGAGTCCGTAAAACAATGACAACCCCCTGATGCATGGCATGTTCTAACCTGCACAAGACAACCAGACATCAGTGTATTGCCGTACTTGTCTTCACTCACAGAATGGTGTCACACAAGCATCTTCTGAATAAATTGTGCAGGTGTGTATGCATTATTACCTCATAGTGTTCATGTCAATTTAGACACATCGCAGACTAGCTAGAAAAAAAACAAAGCTTATGTGGTGCAGGCATTTACTGTGGCACATACACAGAATGAGGGGCAAAGGACCATCCGCACTCTCCATTTCACACTTCTGTCTGCCCCAACCCAGTAATAAAAGACAAGACTTCAAAGAAATATGCCCAAAAAAAACCTTTATCAGGATTTCGTGGAGGCAAACGCAAACCTCTGTGTTTTACACTTCAAAAAGCACACTTTCCCTTGTTTTCAGGAACGAGGATGAGTACCGCAGAGCAGTTTAAGTGCCACCACTGGGCTGCTATCCATCACTCGATAATGCTGCTTTGCCTGATGCTCAACTTCACCAAAACCAAAAGGTTCTGTCTACCGGCCTCCAATGATGCACCCCTCCTACCTCATCTACATTCTTTCCCCATGATGCACTTGCCCCACTCCCCCAGGGCTCATGATCTGGGAATGGCCTGAATCCTCAGCACTTCATCACCTCCACTGCTACGTCTACCAGGTGGTTCCATGTGTTAATAACCCAGCAAAAATATCGCCATACAAGAATATTGCCATATTTTTGTGGCGATATTAAACCATGGAACCTGCGGGGGACAACCCTGCAATCCCCATAATGTTTTTAATGGAGTGGGGGACACCCCTGTTCCCAATAACCCATACATTTTCCCCACAAATAATATCGCCTATGTCCATACCCCACAACCATATATATGGCGGTATTATTGGTGGAGATAATATTACCTGATACCCTGCCAGGTTTAACCTCCTGAACACTCGTAAAATCCATTCCTGTCTTACCTTTGACCCTATGCGACCTTAGTCCCCATCAGGCTGGATTACTGCCCCTGCTTGCTGATAGGACTCCCTCTCTACTCCCAGTAGGTTAATGAACTTTGCTTCCATTAACCTCTACAACTCTCGACAACCCCAACCACCTCCTTTACACAGAGAGGTAAATCCTTGCAAAATCACTCCTTACTGAAATTCCGTTATGTCTTTAAATCCACCCCATGGCTGTGTTCACCAGCCCTCCTCCTCCCTCAATCTATCTCCTGCTACTCAAGACCTCCCACTCTGCACTCCCAAGCTCTCCTCAACTAATTGTTTCTCGCCTAGCCAGTGCTGCCCATGCTTGCACCCCTTCAAGATCCCAGCTCCCCAATCCCACAGAAATGAAGGACATTGCAACAGTGCCTGGCTCCCAGATCACCTTTAGGAATCCCCTGCCCTACCAGGAAGGAGCCCCAGGATCTTAAAATGTTGTCACCTCTCCAACCCCAAATGATCCCCAACCACTCTCAGCATGGCATGCCTGTTTATATGTATCAATACTATAATTATTCAATGCAAAAGTAATATCAGACTTCAGATGTCCCCTTTTACTGATTGCTGCCCTACTCCCCCCATCCGACTAATTTACTCACTGCTATAACATGGCCATGCAAAGCACCCCGCAGTGGGACTGTGCCAGATAGCGCTTCATTTGGAAATTAATATGTGCCAGGGCCCACATAATTTCTAGTACACCTCTGCCATGCCGACAGTGTCAAAATATTTGTGTTTACAACTGCACCTCCGAACAGCTCATTGTGGGCAATGTGTGCACTGCCTGTGGCAGATGTGGTATTTACAATATTTACAAATACCATAACAGTCGTTGCGTCTTGAAATGAGACACAACAAAACACTAGGAGGTTGAGGGAAAACTTAGAATCACAAGCAAACCCTCACATTAAGGGTAAAACCCTTGAACACAACAAAAAGAGCTTGTGACTCAAAAATTACCACTTTCCTGTAGAGTCAGAGAATGTCAGTGCCTCTCCTCCATACACACCAATGACATCACTGGTGGCAAACAAAAGAGATCAAGAAATGTAAAACTTGCATATTTTAATTATTATTCATACAAATACAATAAATGTGATGAATACAAAAATTGATGTAGATAACTTCTCATCAACTACAGTCATTCATTATCATATTGTAACTCAGCAATTGAAGCTAAAATACAGAATACTAAAGTGTACTACCATTGCAGCACGATTCCACAAATAAGGTCCCAAAAGTGGGGGCTTAGATGGTTAAGTGGCTTATACACAGTGATAAAGCATGATAAAATTCATTTACTTACTATCCCACTCATCATCATTCGTACCATACATCCTCTTTCATGAATCATTATTCATTCATACATACACAATCAATCAATTTCAACAATCATAAAAACAAGCCCAACATGTTTCTTTCCTTCTAACGGGTAATTCTATAGAAATTCATCAGGGGCAGGAAAAATGGAATCATTGCATCATAGCAGTGACCAAAGTCTTCTGTTGCCACATTTGAGGTTATTCTCTTCAAAGTCTAGATACTTTGTGTGGTGGAGTTTCAATTCTGTATTATTCATAGAAAATCCAGGGAGGGGACTTCCAACAAACTCTTCTCCTACAAGAAAGCGGTACAGGAAAACAGTCTATCAATTTCTATTCTCAGTTATGTATCCAAACATTTCAAATCAAGGCAAATCACGATTCCTATAACCGATATGGCAAAGCTTATAGTTAGCTATGTTTATAGTAGTTTCAAGAAATCACACAGGTTCCCAACCCCCTAAGTCTCATATTTACATAACAAAAAAAGGCCTTAAAATTACTGTCTTGAAATGAGACACCAAGTGCCCGATTACTTGCATGCAAAGTACTTGCAGTCGACAGTAACATTTCTTCCATGAAATAGGCATCATTCCCTGATGGCAGGATATGCAGACAATGAACACCATGATTCCGAGTGCAGCTAACACATCCATGCACCCAGAAACATAAGACCCACAGGACCCCCTCAGTGACGTATAACACACGCAAACAACAACTCGCAAGACAACAATCAACATGTGTCCCACCACACATGCAGCAACACCTGCACACCTCATGCAAATGAAACACACAAAACACACTGCCAAACAACAACATTCCCCACAATGCCTGTCCCCCTCAATGGCATGTAACAAATGTGCATGTCACAAATCCCCATTCACAAGACGATGGCACATACACAACGGACACATCAGTCAACATGCTGCATGAAAATGAGAAGACATCACATATGCAGATAATTGAGCGCACAAAAAAGCAGGAACACCCCTGGAAGGCTACCAATGACAGGACAAGGCATGCCATCACCTGCGCAGTATTGGGACAGTGCACTGAACACAGTCATGGGAGCACATTTATTTATTAATTTATTTATTGGTCACTTGTTAGGTGCTTATACAATTAGGACAACTCTTTCAAAGCGCCCACAGGCAACAGGTTGGGGACAGCGGAATGTAGACAATGAATTACAACAGAGATAAATAATTGAATTAATTGTACCAACAAATCATGAGAATAAAATGGTGGGAAAACTAACCTACTATGCCTTGTGATTTTTCAAAATGTGCAAGTGCAGGGGGGTAAGGGAAAAGTTGCTGAGGTGCTCATTGAGAAGTGCTCAGCAGAAGTGCTAAGAAAATAACATAAAAATGTAAGTGCCTCCTCCCGTGGGGAGGCTGAGCCTGAGCAAGTGCAGTATATAGACACTGGCTTGTATGAGAGATGTGGGGGGTCAGGGCCAAGAGGATACATAAGGGCCCTGCACATCAGTCACGCTACTGTATGATTAGCAGGGAAGAGAGGAGCAGTAGGAAGAGGAGAAGAGAAAGGTCTTGAGGCTTTTTTGGAATTTAAGGAGGTCCTACTGAAGACGCAGAGGTTAAGGGAGGCTATTACACAGAAGGTAGCCCACCGAGGAAACTGATCAACCACCAGATCTCTGTTTAGCACACACACAGGGAGTTGGTGCCATAGGAATGCAGGAGTCCAGAATAGGAGCATTTGGTCAGTTAGCATTGAAGATAGAGTGATCTCCGGCCCCAGATAGCCTTGTGGATGATATAGAGGGATTTGAATTGAATCTGTGCTGAGACCGTGAGCCAGTGAATGCTTTGTAGGGCAGGAGAGATGCAGTCCCTGGGCTTGAGGCAAAGATAATTCTTGCTGCCCCATTCTGGGTTAGCTGGAGGGGTCGCAGGGTGGACAAAGGAATATTGAGGAGGAGGCTGTTGGAGTAGTCTAGCCTGGAGAGAACCAGAGCAAGGATAACATTGAGTCTATGGCAGAATGTGTGGAAAGGTACAGTTCCTTTGAGAAGGAAGAGCTAAAAGTGGGACTTCTTGACAATGTCCTAAATATGAGGGATGAAGGAAAGGGAGGAGTCGAAAATGACTCCAAGATTCCTGGATTCAGAGGAGGGAGCAGGGGGGAGCCCATGGAGGAAGGCCGGAGTGAAGGGAAGAAGGAGGGTGCAGGGGATCCAATAGAGAGAATCGTTGTTTTGCTGGCATTGAGGCATAGGCCATTAGCAGTGCACCAGGCCTGGATGGCTGAGAGGCAGTCAGGGATTAAGGAAGGTGCAAGGGTATCAGTAGGAAGTTTGAAGAAGAGTTGTGTTTCATCAGCGTAGCACTGGAAGTTGGGGGAGAAGGAGGCAATGGGGCATGCCAGCAGGAAAAAGGTATATGTTAAAGAGGCAGAGCAAAAGAATGGAGCCCTGGGGAACACCACAGCTGGAGGAGGAAGTAGGGGAGAAGAAAGGGCCCAGAATGGTTTTGGAGGAACGGTCAGATAGGAATGAGCTAAGCCAGTCCAGTGCCTGCTCCAAGATCCCAAGGTATCATGGAGCCTTTTTATGAGGCTGCAATGGCTCACTGTGTAAAATGCAGAAGAGAGGTCAAGGAGGATGAGGACAGGAGGGGATTTGGAATTGAGGGATGCAAGCAGTTCTTCACATGTGTTCAGGAGAGCAGTATCCATGGCTCTGGAAGCTTGGATCCAGACTGGTGGTTATGTAGAGCGCCAACAAGTTCGGTATCGGTGCTGAGTTGTGGGAGGGATTAAATCTCGAGCAAGTTTTCCAAGGAAGGGGGTGATGGAAATAGGGCAGTAGTTGGCTGGGAAGGAAGGGTCTGCAGATGGTATTGTATGGATGGGACGCACAAGGGAGTGCTTGAGGGAGGATGGAAGAGAACCAGTAGCAAAGGAGTGGTAGCAGAGATCAGCAAGAGCAGGGGCGAGAGAGGAGATGTCCTTAATGGTTAAGGAGGAGCATGGGGCAACATTTTCGGAAGAGACCTTCATGGAGTTGACAACTCTGGTGACTTCTTCAGGGGAGACAGGAGGAGAAGGAGGAAGGAGGAGGGTGAGTGTTAGGGGGAGCATAGGAGGGAGGGTTGCGTTGCAAGAGTGGTGACAACGATGTTCAGTATGTCCAGGGTTTTGAAAAAGAAGTGAGAGGCGAGTGCATTACAAAGGACCTGGGAAGGAGTAGGGGCAGAAGATACTGTGGACGGGTTGGCAAGTTCCCTGCAGATTTTGTAGAGTTCAGCTGTGATGCAAAGCACAAAAATGCAAGTACACAAATACTCACCTCTTGCACTCCAGGCAGGATCATGCTTGACGCATCAATTCACAGAGGCCGGTGTCAGACTGGAAGGCTGGCCTCCAAGGCAACTACAATGGAAGACATAAGCAGACAAAACAAAGCAATGTGATACTGCAAGCATGGATAACTGCATGCTAAACATAGGATGCAAACAAAAAGTGCATGGTCAATGCAGACTTCATTGTGACAGACTACAATTGGCCCTATTCTGCATTCACTTGAATGCAGAAGTACCATGCACTCAGCTGCGGTCAACATGAAGCTGCAAACACCATGCTGCAGCATGCATGGGACATGGATGTGCAAACACGGCAAAGCGTAATGTGCTGGTACACAACATAGCATCCCAAAAATGTGCATCAATGTTGCCATGGTTGTGGCTTGTAAATGGTGCTGCACACCATAATTGGGGATCCCTAAGAAGGAGAGGTCAAATGCGCAGTTGAACCATTACCCCACAAACATTGCAAGGGATGTGAGGTGTCACTCAGTGCACATGGGCAAAGTGCAATGAGACCCACACCAGCACAACCGTCTCGGGAGGATAGCTCAGAGGAACGCGCTCACCTTGGAAACAAGAAGAGGCAGAGCAGCACAGGTTTGATTCCCAGGTCCACACTTAGAAGCCTCTGGGTATTAAGTGTGTTATAAATAACCAATTACAATCACTCCTTTCAACCATCAACACCTCTCACAGGCCACAAACAGCCGGCCCTGCCACCCACTCCCAAACACCCAAGAAAGGCCCACACAGTTGGAACTCCCACATTGTTGAATATGAAACCAGTGGCCCCACCAATCCATAGAAACAACACCATGCCTAGACCTATCACCAGAACCACACCCTGTGAAACATGCACCATGAAGAAGTACTGGTGACCCACAAGACAAGTCAATCACAAGTGATCACAGACAGTGCAAGACTCCCAGCAAAACACCACACAAGCGTCTGCCAATGCCCTTCACTTACCTGCACAGGTACTACCGCCCTGCCTTGCGTACAATGCAACCCATCGGGAGACGCCTCCACTAAATGCAAAGACATGCATAGTAACAACAGAAAGAACATGCACATACATGACAACACATGAATTGATCCAGAAAATATGCAGAGAGCACCCACTGCAGAAGAACCACAGGGTGCAAGAGGGTGACAGTACATAGATTGTGATCTGCCGATGAGTGCAGCGTACCACAACAGAGGGGGAGAGAGTAACATCGAGAGGGAAGGCGATGTTAAACACACATCAAGGAATACGATGCCTGTATTGGAGATGGCCAATGACATGCACTACACCACAGTAGATGCAGCCATAAAGGAATTGGCAGAGGGAGGTAACACAGTAACATGAGTACCACTTAAATAGCCATCCCGGCATGGTAGCATGCAAAGCACATTTAAGTTAAATTACACATGCAGCAACAATGGTGACCAATGATGCATGCTCAAACTGCAAGACAGTGCTCATGCTTACCCGCTGACTGTGGTGGCATTGTGTGAATCCTGCATCACCTTCACCAAGAACTGTGTCTCCCAATTAGGGACAGGAGGCACAGTGCCTAGTGAAGGGCATGGGGAGCACGGACATTAAAGGGGGCAGGGTGTCTCCCCCAGGGCAGCAGTCACCACCAGATCATGGATTGTTAAAACAACATGGGAGAAGACATTACAACAGGCATAGTGAAGTACCATTCACACAGCACACATGTGCGAGGAAACACTGACCCCATAGTTATCTGCACATGATAGTTACCTGCACATGCCATCCTGTGTATCACCATGCAAACATGCAAGTTGACCTCACTATATGCATGCCTGCATCTCACCACTGCAAACGTCATTGGCTTGAGAGGTTAACTGCACAAGTCAAGAAAAAAATTATAATAATAAATAAAATGAAACCTGGAAATGGCAACTCATGGCTACAGTGGACCGGCAGGCATGTCTCTGGTGGCACCACCATCCTGCGTTGAAACAGAAGATGGAAGTGGTGTTGGAAGCTCGCCACGCAGTGTCCTACCCTGGTCCTGAGTGGCAGCCACCATGCATGACACTGATGAATCCACCAGTAGACTGAGGGCTTGGAGGTCACTATGCACAACCTCACGGACTGCACGTAGTTCCTCTGTGATTGTCTTCCTCAATGATAACATCTCCTGGTGGAACAGTCTTCTGCTGGCTGCCTCTTTCTTATGGATTGCAGCTCTGTGGGCCAACAACTTGCGCCTCAGGGCTTCCTTGTGTGCCCAACCCTCTGCAAGCAGGGATTCCTTCAGACACTGCAGATCCACCCATCAGCCCCTGATGTTGGCCTTCATGCACAGCCTGTGGGAGCGGCATGTGGACCGCATGACATGCAGCTGTTGCTCCACCTGTGTCGCTGGGGGGATCATGGAACTGGCCACCCTATCCATGCCCTCAGCCATAGGCAGCACCCTGTCGGTTTGCGGAACGCAACATCTACTCCTCCGACATTGTGTGCCCAGTCTGCACACGTCCCCCGTGTGTGCAGGGCCCATGCCTGCCTGATCCAAGGAAGCATGGCCCTTGCTGTGATGCCCCTGTCTCTGGCTGCAGGACTGCAACCCTCCCTTGGACATCTGCCCCATGACCAGAAACCAATACATGGGAGTGTGGCTTTGCAGCCATAACCACCACAGCCGGGCGTCGTTAGGAAAGATTTCCATTTATGGATAATTTTCCCTCCACTTGTGAACCCCCCAACTTTTGCTTTTGTCTGACCATCCTAGCCATGGAGCCCAGCCTTCTGCTGTACTCCGCTGGACTTTTGCTAATCTTGTTATAGGAAAACTGACATGCCCTTCTGACTGTCAGTACTGGGAGACTTTGTTTCCCTTAGTCTTTCACTTTGTTGCCATTTCTTGGCAACATATTATCAGTGCACAATGTACCTACAAGCACAGTGCACTGGAGTCTCTTTTTCACTTTTTAGGCCCTAGATACCCTCGAAGGATTATTGGTGAATGTACAAGTGTATCCAGGACAGAGCTGATGGCAGCAGTTACTTTAAAAGCATTTTTGACTCTTTTCTGTGGTTCAAACCATGTGTACCGTGTTTGGTTTAGGACAATGGCCATTGCCTAAAATGGCCATGCCGCGAGGTCCTGTCCTTTGGCCATTCTGTCCTGGGAAATGTCTTATTTGGTCATGCAGACCCCCATGCAAACCGAAGCTTTTGCAGGCTTCTGCATGCCTTGTGTGTGTGCTCCCAGGATGTGGGCTGGATCTGTCTAGTTCCAATACACATCCTGGATAACAGGATATCGGGTGTGCTGGGATGACTGGGACCACTGGTGGTCCACGTCTGGAATGGTTGAATGTGAGCAGATCTCCTATTGGTTTCTATTCGTTTTGGCGTGAAGGAGATTCTGGATAGGAGAAGGCACTCTAAACCTATTCTAGGTCGATCTTCTGAGTACACACCAAACTTAGTAAAGGAGCCAAGGATCCTGGACTGAAGAAGCAGATCCATAGAACCACTAGTGACCCGCTGGAAGGTTTGGCAACCCGACCCCACTGTTGTCCTGTCGGAGCCCCTGTTTCTCATCGATCACAGAAGGCCTGCCAGGGTGCTTCGACCCGTTGGAGTAGTGAGACAAACTACTCTCAGCACCTCAGGCTAAACCTGTAGGATAGTCTGCCTGAACCTGAGCCTACGCGGTACATGTGTCGCCTGCTGTTGTTACAAGCTTCGTGCATGCCTTGCTGCTCTGCCCCCCTGACAAGCCACAGTGGAACTGACCCGATCCCTTCACCAGAAGTGGAGAAATTGCCACTGTCCCGCCACGGACTGAGGTACCGGAATGCAGCCCAAGAAAGCCAGAGAAACGTGCAACTGCTGAACTCAAACCTGCGAGCGAACTGGACTTGACTGGCGAAGTTTGGTACAGAGTGCATCAAGGGTCAGTGAGTACTTGCATTACTTACCGGTGGACCCTGGTGCATCCATAGACTTTTAGGCATGAGTGTCCCCCAAGGGCCACTCTCCTTTGTAAGGGTAGCCTGTGCTATCATCGTATTCCCGATTCCTGGAAATAGCTCTGCACCCTTGTGGAGACCCTCCTTGAATAGTGGAACTATATTCTTCATTGCCTTACCCCCTTCCTGCGACACTACAGCCCCTTGAAGAGAACCCTTGTGTACATTAACGCACGATCGAGTGCTGCCACGCTGAACATACTTTTGAGCACAAGGCTCCAAACTTCATAGGGACTGGACTGCCTATAAGTTAGAGTTGAGACTCTTAAAGAATTGGCTAAAGTATATTTGCACTGTCTGACCCTCTTCTGTGACAGGTTGTGGATGTGGATCTATCCTTGTTTAATATTCTTTTAGGCCAACAGTTACTGTATATATGTTTTCTAAGATAGTGTTGTGTTGGTATTGTTAATATTGCTGTGGATTCATTTTGTGTTTGAGTTTAAAGGCCTTTAATACATTTATATCTATATATATTTTTATATATACACCTAACTAAGAGTCATTTGTGGTGGTGTTTACAGGGTGTGCTCATTGTGGACTTTCGATCACCATCACCCCTCCTGAGACCTATTCTTGACTGCTGCCAATGCTATCTTGATTGGTCTGGCTTGTCCAGAAGGTTACCCTGTTCCAAGAAACTAGGCTGGCCTTCTGAACCTCTGCCCACCAGGTCAGAGTTCAGAAATCCATCTTAACAGGCGTAACACCACTGACTGTCTTTGTGAAGGCACCTGACCCCCGGCAGACTCACAGGTCCCAACTGTTCCACCCATTGGTGCACTCACCTCCGCCAGCATTGAGGACTGCACATCGGGTACAGCATCAGAGCTACATGAGTCCAAAGAGTCAGAATTGTCTGCAGCATGGCTCAGGATGGTCTGTAGCACCAATGGATTCTCATGGCCTGCCACGCCACATCCTCCACTGGTGGTCTGAAGCACCACAGACTCTTCTTCCTCCTCTTCCTCCTCTACATCTGCACATGGACAAAAAAAGGCATGTGGAGTCATGTGCAACGTGTCTACAGTAAACGTGTATCACATTGCTGTCATGCAACAAAATGCAGGGTATGTCACCATAAGAAATACAGCATCTACGCACTATGGACAACAAGCTATCTGAGCATGGCCTATGCAGACTGGCAAGAACATTCCCGGCTCAGGGCCATGCTGCCAGTGGACACATTGCCAACAAACAGGGTTGTTAAGAAGCACAATATGTCCCATAGCACAGCTAACTGTTGACTAATACCAGTGAAATGGCCATGTGGCTCTGTGACGTTCAATTACATCACATAGCAACAGGCAGACACACAGATCCACATCCAAGTCTGCATCCATCACATGTCACACCAGTGTTAACCAGGTACAGGGACTGCACACATTGGGAACATGCCGCAAGTGTCTGAAAAAAAAAAACCAGTCCCAGTTGATGTATGGCTGTAAGAGTACCACCTAGGCAAGGTCTGTGAAGTGGCAAGCGTAAGTCAATGGAGTTGTAGATAGGAACAAGGTGCAGTGATCCACAAGAGGGAGAGGGGCATGGACCAATGGAGTGTGGGCTGAGTGTGGGAGGGTAACAGGGATCAGGCCTCACAACAATTTGCCTCAGGAGTCATTGCCATTGTGACAGCAGGGATGTGCACAGTCTAGACATATGCACACTCACTCAGGGCACGCTGTAAGGCATGTTGGTTGTCATTTTATATGTTCTATGTAGCATGGAAGCACCTATGTACATGTGCGAATAGAGATTACATACCCTGCAGGGCATGAAGTGTAACTCGTATGTCAGACACAAGCACATGTCTAGCACAGCAGAGTCACTGACATCAAGGATACAGCTAACAAGAGTGCACGTTGTGGTATCATGTTGCAGATATTTTTTGGGGTATGCTAGTGGGGGATGAGTACTGTCACACGGACATGTTCAACTGATGTACAACACATGGTGTGTATCCACTCTTGTGTACACTGGACAGGAGTCAGTATACCATGATATGGTTTACCCGGGCAGTCATTCAAATGCAGACAGATATGCACCACAAGTATTCATCGTGGTTATTCTTCACTTCACATACTTAGGATGCACACTCTTGGTCACTCACCGGACGTGGCCTCGTAACTTTCCAGGCCTCCCATGCATCGCACCTGCTCCAGTAGAATGAATTGGCTCATAGCCTCTTCATGCTCGGTCAGCTCTCCTCCTCTGGTGACCCCCCTCCAGTTGCCAGAGCAGAGGCTACGTTGGCACCCAGCTTGGACTTGGTGTGAAGGGTGAGGTCATTCCAGTACTTCACTACCTGTGCAGCAGTGCGCTTCTCAAACCCTAAGGCGTTGATGTCATCCGTGACATGGTGCCAATGTACCATACGATGAGCAGGTGTATGTGGGCTCCCTTGTTGGTGGTATATGTCACACTGGTGAATGGCCACGTAGTCCATGAGGATCTTGAGTTCTTCATCATGGAGGTTCTTCTTCCTCAACGTGCCAGTGTCCTGTGCCATGTCATGGGGTTGAGCCTGTTCCTGCTGTGCAGGCCTTGTCTTCTTGCCACAAGGTGTTGTTGCCACCCCTGTGTGCCCGGGACCACTCTTGGGCCCAGATGCTAGACCACAAGTGGCCTGGGCATGGCATTACCCCCTGGGGCTGGTGCAGCTGCTTCGGCAGCACGTCCCTTACCCTTTTGGGCTGGGGCAGCTGCTTCCGCAGCATGTCACTGAACCCTTGGGGCTTGGGCAGCTGCTTCTGCAGCACTTCCCTGACCCCGGCAACGTCTGCCACCTTTCTGTCTTGGGGCCTTTCCACTCATGTTCCAGGTGGAAGTGAAAAATGGAAGGCACACCGAGCTATTGTCCTGGGTAATTTGAGTGAGGGGCCAGTCTACATAATGGAAAACATAGTTCTGTGGTCCAGCAAGACTCAAATGTAACCCAGTGTCAAAAATACGATATGTGTAACGCATATGCACCCCAAAAAAAACAGATGCATACGAGATAAAGGGATAGCTTCTGAAAAAATGAAAAAGCGGTACAAGATATGCAGTGGCACCCAGCACCACTAAAAATGCATATGCGTACCCTGGAAAGCTACCAGAAACGTAAGAATAGTGGAACGCGATACACAGGAGCACCCACAGTTGAAAAAAATGCATACGCCACTCAATGTTAGCCTCGCAAAAATCAAAAGTAAATGCACGTATGCGCAGAGGCAAATCCCCCACCAAAATAAGAAATTTGTACGGTCTCTGAAGTGGACGGATTGCATGGCACCCCGAAATATGCAGTACTCCACTCATCCATCTCCTCCCCTTAGTACGTATGTCCAGAGTTGCTTCTACACGTGCTAATGTATCGCTGAATATGACGTGCTGAATGCCTGCGCATGTCATGTAAATTACGCGCTGAGGGCCTTTCCTCAGATTTCACGTGTCCACACTCATTTTTTAGATACAACGTCCCCTCACTCTGTTTCCAGCTGCCTACATTGCGAGACACAGAAGACCCACGCTACTGCCTCCATGCTATTTTACCTCCCTCCTACTGCCCTGAGCTGCCTTCACCTTAGCCATCTGCTGCTGCCTGTCCAGTGTGTGTGCCTGCTGCTCACCTGCACTGCGTCTGGATTGCCTGCTGTCCTGCCATTGCCTGTTCTCCTGTCTTTGGCCCTGTGACCACCTCAGCTGCTTAATCTGACTCCCAACGTGCCATTCCACCACCACCGCTGCACAGCCAAGCTCCAGGATCACCCTGCCCACCCACACCTGCCTCGGGATTGCTATGTCTGCACCATCATCATCAGACCAGAGCGGCAACCCCACGGCAGCGAGGCAGAGGGCTGTCAACTTCACCACCAGGGAATTTGACATCCTGGTGGAGAAGGTCCTGGAGCATTATGATACCCTCTTGAACCCTGTGATGCAAGTCAGCAATGAAGGACGTCAGCAGATCTGGGACGGGATAATGGATGCCATCAGTGCGGAGGCTGTGGCAGCCCACACTTTCAAGACCATGCACAAGCACTGGGAATACCTGAAATCCAAGACCCACAGCAAGGCCCTGCGCTACGTCCAGGCCGGTGCCACTGCGCAGGAGCACCATGCGCGCAAGTGCCACATGTCGGCTAACATGCAGAACATCTGAAGTCGACTGGTGAGTAGCCATTTGGTGCAATGCTCTATGGTGCATGTGCTCTGTGCATGTACCAGCATGTTGGCAGTGACCCCCTTAGCCTTGCAGCAAGTATGTTTGTGAGAAGGATGTCTGCATACATGCCCCAGATATTGCTCTCCATGTGTGCATTCAGACCTATATGTATTTTGAATGTGCTATCACTTGCATTGTGTGTTCTAGTGTTGGCTTGTAGACTATGCACATGCCCTGTTACTTGTGTCTGAGACGTGCCAGCGTGACAAGTGTGACAGGTGAGGTAGTGTTGCCCACGTCATGTGCATACATGATGCTGATGTGTATGTGCCAAAAATGGAATGTGTTACTGGGCATCACTCATGCCTCAATGCAACACGTGCATTTGTATGTCTGGCTTAGTCACATAGAGGCATTGCAGTTCACAGGACTCTGATGTGATTGGTCATCTAATTGCTTGGGGTCTCTTAGTTGATGTATGTGCATGACATGTGTATTTGCATGTTGCTGCGGCATGCTCACATGTGCATGTGCAAATGTTGCATGTGCGTATAACATATGCAATTGATTGGTTGTGACAGTGGCAAGTAGATTGATGTGATTGTGTGGAGTGATGGCCAGGCAGGTGTCTGCATGGATGTGGATTGCATGTCCTTTTGTGTGGGTGTGGAGGTTGATGGTTGTTTCCTTGACAAATCATATTCATGTGAATGTTGCTGTTGCCACACCCAGTTTGGTGCAGTACACTGATGTTTCTGTTCTGTGTCTCCTTTTCCACAGTTGCATCTGATGAAGAGGGAAGAAGCAGTGCTGTGGAGCATGGCTGCAGGGATGCCTCCAGCAGCCAGAGGTGCAGACCCCAGCTATGCCCCGTGACAGCTCATCTTCGGGGAGAGATGTGGATCTGGCAGCGCGGGTGATATTGGGCAATGCTGCTGGGGGTGAGTCCAAGAAGTTGAAGATGGGATGGGACTCCTCAGCAGCGGTGGGGACAGGTGATGCAACACGGGGGCCATCCATGGTGGAAGACGCCCCAGAGTGTTCCAGGTTGATGGTAGGGAGGTGGCCATTGTAGCCCAGCCCATGGGGTCTGGTGGGAGTGTTGAGGTGGACGTGCCTACTGCAGTCCTGTCCCAGGGTCATGAGGCTGTGCAGGCCACCGTGGAGGTGCCTGTGCAAACTCTAGTCCCTGGGCCATCGGATTCAGCAGTATGCGCCTGCTGGGATGCCTCCACCCACACCTATTACCCAGTGTTGGCTAATGTGTCCACCCAGACCGACACCCCCTTACCATCTGGTGTGGCCTTCCTGAATCATGTGCTACCCCTGCTGGCTGGGTTGACGAAGCGGACAGCTTTCATTCTGATGATGTGCATGCTACTCGTAGTCTGCTCTCACATCATCACAGTGAACTATACCACCTCATCGGCTGGCTTGCAACATGCCTGTTCCGTGGTGTCCTCCATGGGATGTTCACTGCTGTGACCACGTTGTCTTCCTCCTCTGTGCGCCAGTCATCCTCAGGGGTGCCTTCCGGCCCAGATACCACCAGGGTTCCCAGTGCACCAGTCCAACCCACAATGCCCAGGCTGTTGGAGACCACATACCTGCCCGAGTTGAGAGTCCAAAGTACATCAGCTGAGGTGTTCACCATGCCTACCCAGGCACTGACAGGGGCACCGTCAATGGAGGGACAGCAGACAGCCATGAGCAGTGCAGGTGCCGTAAGCCCCCAGGTATTGTCATCAGCTTGGTGGGCCTACCCACATAGCAGGCACCAGCACTTAGGCAGCAGGTGGCAACCAGGAGGAGCCTATATGTTTTAGGGCAGACCATCGAAAGGAGGCAGGTGCGAAGTGTGAGGCAAGAGGCACACATGGACCTGAGGAACAGGATGTCTTCCATGTTCTGTGGATATGAACAGTTGATCGAGGCAGAGAAGCAGCAAGCTCGGAAAGCGAGGGTTGTGATGGCCAGGGCTGAGATTGCGCTGTGTCGGGCAAGGAGGCGGGCTGCCATCGTGGAGGCGACTTTCAGGGATGCCCGAGTGATAGAGACACAAATGCTGGAGAACCTGCAAGCCCTCCAGGCAACAACAGAGGCCCACCTGAGGGGTGAGGACATGGCACTGGACTCAGCCCTGGTGGAAAGGCTCACTGACATTGGAGAGGAGGAGGACTAGCCTGCTGCCTTTCTACATAGTTATTTAGGTATAGGTTTCCTTTTTTATTTATTATTTTCCCCAGACTTTGAACACTTCTCTTCTCAGTTTTTATTGTATATAGTTGTTTAGGGTTAGGATATTTTTTTTCTTTCATATTTCCCCTGCACTACTTTGAGCTTGATTCCCCATTTATATTTGTACATATTTATATCTAAAAACCGATTGAATTCTATGGCATTTTGGCGTATGAATGTAGTAATAATTCTCGATTCATGTCCTGCAAACTGTAATATGGAATACGGCCCCCGTCGTGTTTTGTTTCCATGTTCGTGTTGATCACGTGACGTATCCACGTCACGTGCCACACTGATAGTGGAAGCAAACCCTGAGGATGTGTCCCATGGCGTCCCTGACTATGCGAGGTTGTTCTGCACCCATGAGAGCCGTATCGGTTAACCGAAGTGCCCCGGAGAGACATGTCTTACCGTGAGCATGCAGAATCATCCTAGAAACAGGTGCCCACGCTCATCATTTGCCAGCTTTGCAGTGGATTCCCTGCAGCATTTTTTTGGCAATCTCTCACTGTGACAAACAGTATCATGCTGTCCTTGCCTAGACTTTGAACAGTAAGTACACTTTTCGCCATAGTAACTCGGTCAGGCACGAGCCCATAGATACAAACAGGGGTCTTTCAGTGTTTTTTAAGACACATGGGACTGAAACGCACTGCATTGATATAATATGTTGTAATTTCATCCATTGCTAATTTTCTTCCCTTAGAGGTGATAGGTAGTAAGCACTCTCGAAATAAAACAAATGTATGTGTGTCTTCAGTAGTTTGATACAAACATTTTGGAAAGTAGCTTCTTTGGAAATCAAATGAGGTGGTGTGCTGTTTGTGTACCACCTGCACTTGTGATACTAACTCAGTTTCTGTTTAAGAAATGTGCTAAGTATAATTGTACTATATGTGATACATGTTTTAAGTATTTTTATATAAATAGAAAAAAACAATGTTTTTTGTGAAATACAGGATGAGTTAAGAATAAAAAATATGTTTTTCCTGTTTCCAAAATCATTTTTAGTTAAGGTCTGGTCGATGAGAAGTTGATATGTGTGTAAACTTCAGGGTGAACATTAGGTTGTGATAATTGAAATATCATTTGACATGCAGGAGCAGGAGGTAGTGTGTGTTTCCTTTTTGCTGTATACCTGATTATTACCCTGTTATGACACAGAACCCTCGTTAATCAAAAACATAGGGTAAAACCTGCTGTATAGGCATATTTATATCCAATACATTGTTCTGTTTGTCACATTCCACGCTTCTTGTAGTTCATTTGTGTGTCGACCTGTTTGATAGTTCTATTTTCAGCCAGTGCATCTCTCCTTGCAAGTCATCTGTCTTGTGGCATGCATGCTTGTGTGTTGTTGCTGGGATGGTTGCGGATGGTAGGATGCACAAGGGCCTGACATGTGGGGGTGGGTCCATCAGATGACTGGGTCTGCATTGTATGTTTTCATTTGCATTTACCTGTGCAGTATTACTGTGTGTTTGGCATCAGTGTGGTTGGGGTGGAGGGAGGTGGACTCACTGTGGTGGATTTCCATGGTCACATTAATAGCACATTGTTTGACATTGCTGTGTAAAACCCATGTCGTGTAGACGTGCCCGGCAGCATGTGCAGTCACACATTGCCTTCTCTCATGTGTCTCTCAACCTCTAACACTGGAATGCAGTAGTGGGACTTTTTGCTCTTCCAGTGTGGCTGCACAATTCTCCAGTCTCAGTGACTCATTCTCTCTCTGACTGCCCTACCATCACCCATGCATGGCCCTGTCATGTGATTGTTCCATGACAGGTATTTTGCTACTCATTCCACCCAGGTTACTGATGCTCAGGCTGTGTCACGCCTGGCCATTGTTTGTGTATCTTGCAACATCTTTTTGTAGGTTTGCTTCTGTCATGGGCACAAATTCAGTTACTGTGCTTTGATACCTTAGCAATATGCCATGGACAATATGCACATGGATTTGCATTCACTTGTCACTTGTGCAAGGGGTGACTGATTAAGGCCTGGAAGGGTGTGTGAGCAGATGCTACACTCATGGATGGACGTCTGATGCTTCTAGTTGGTCGTATTTGGGAAGTACATATTGGTGATGTACTTCATGGTGCTGTCAGACCACAGAGGTTCAGGTGAGCTACAGACATGCATTGCACTGGTATTGTGGGAGACTGTCAGGGGCTGCCTGTGGGGGGTGTCCAGTCTGCAGTGGGCTGCCTGGGGGGGTGTCCATTCTGGACTGGGCTGCCTGTGGGGAGTGTCCAGTCTGGAGTGGGCTGCCTGTGGGGGGGTGCCACAGGTGAGGGGGGCAGGGGCGGGGTGGTGTCCAGTCTGGAGTGGGCTGCCTAGGGGGGTATCCAGTCTAGACTGGGCTGTCTGTGGGGGTGTTCAGTATGGAGTGGGCTGCCTGGGGCATGGGTCCAGTCTGGAGTGGGCTGCTTGTGGTGAATGTCCAGTCTGGAGCGGGCTTCCTGGGCAGCCCAGTCTGGGGTAGGCTGCCTGGGGGGGGTCCAGTCTGTAGTGGGCTGCCTGTGGAGGGTGTCTAGTCTGTAGTGGGCTGCCTGTGGGGGGTGTCCAGTCTGGAGTGGGCTGCCTGTCGGGGGTTGTCCAGTCTGGAGTGGGCTGTCTGGAGGGCGAGTCCAGTCTGAAGTGAGCTGCCTGTGGGGGGCTGCCTGTTGGGGGGTGTCCGGTCTGGAGTGGGCTGTCTGGAGGGCGAGTCAAGTCTGAAGTCTGGAGGCAGCTGCCTGTGGGGGGTGTCCAGTCTGGAGGGTACAGCTTGTGCTTGTGAGGGAGGACCCGTGTTTTCGCTAGGGTGCAGCCTGGGCCTGCGAGGTGAGGCGCGCAATTTCACTGGGGTGCAGTCTGGGATTGCGAGGGACGACCCGCGGTTTCGCTGGGGTGCAGCCTGGTCTTGCAAGATGAGGCATGCGTTTTCGCTGGGGTGCAGTCTGTCTTTGCGATGGAGGGCCCAAGTTTTCACTGGGGTGCAGTCTGGCTCTGCGAGGGACGGCACACTTTTTGTCAGGGTGCAGCCTGGGCTTGCGAGGTGAGGCACACCTTCAAACAGGGGTACTGGATGGTGAGCCAGGGGTGGCGTGGAGGTTTGTGCCGTGTTTTCCTTTTGCTTGCTTTATGGTGTACTTGGGGGTGTGTTGTGGGCATTCCTCGCGCAGCTTGTTTGTACTTGAGCGATGGCTAGTAATGCGTCTTTAAATCCATGGATAAATGTGGTGCGCAAAAATTGTTCTGCGCCACGGCTCTCGCACGCTCCTTTTCAGCATGCAGCCCTTGTGTTATTTCTGCGCCCAATTCCATGAATCGGGCCCCAAATGTTTAACTTCTCTTTAAACCCATCATCTTTGTAATAACTTTCCTCTGACTCTATACATCGCAAGTGGAACATGCTGACCATATGTAAGTGTTTTCATAGCACAGTAAAGTGATGGACAAATACAGAAAAAATCCTTACTGAACTGATCAAACAGCTTAGCAAGTGCATCTGTACACCGGCTCTCAGCACAGAGACTCCTTAGAGCTGGTTCAAAGGTCAGAAGATGTCCACAGCACAGCCGCAGCGAGAGACAAGTCTCTGTGGCACAGGGGAAGCATTTAAGACATGCCCCCGTACCAAAACCAGGATGATCATAAGATATGCATGCTGGTGGCAGAGCAAACTCTAAAATAAAACTATGCCTAAGTTTAGTCATAGTGTGCAGCAGTACTTATGATCATGTCCGCCACATCCCAATTGATAGCGTGCCCAAATTGAAGTTAACACACTAGCATCAACGTTCGACAACGGGTCTGACTGTGTTAAACCCACCAAGAACTGAATCCAGGTATTGTTGACACTGAGCTGCCCCCTCAGTCCTCTTAGGTTCTAGAGAATTGCTAGGTCAGGATCGCTCCAGTTTTCACTAACAATATATCCTTTTTGTTTGTTTCTAGAAATGTACTTCCCTCCCTTGGAACTACTTCTTTGTCCAGTCTGTCGCATCTTCTTTGTTCTTCCTTCGGGGTGGGTTTTTGTACAGTATTTTCCATTCGCTCTCTTGCAGATGGTGTGTTTGATTAAAGTAGATATATTTTTATAGAACCTTGGTTGGACATTGCCTTTATTTTTTAGTGCGATACTGTGTTGTTTGGGTCACTACTGGTTTACCTTCACACGCCCTCTTAAGAGCCTTCCCTCGGCCCACGTTACCAGAAAAGTAGGGTGACCAGATTTTCAAGACGAAAAACCAAGATGACCAACAACATAAACAAAGGACTTCCCTCTTAAAGCCCATCCCCCAACCCTGCATCTTAGACTCAAACCACCCCCACCCCTTGCCACCCATGCCCGTCCATCCCACAGTATTTCCAGCACTATTCCTGTATAATTGTGCTCTTCGCACCACACACAGTGTGTAATAATAAGCAGCGCTCAGATGCATGAGGGTTCGTAGCACTATATAAATGCTGAATTATTATTATTTTGACTGTGAATATAAGCTTATTAATAATAAAGAAAGAGTTTTTGCTTTGATACATGCTACAAGCCTTGATGGTCATTCATTTATCAACTGGTCTCTTTGGCACAATCTGTTAATGCATGTGCATTAGTTGGGGGTTCGAGCCCAGCTTGTCATGGCAAAATTCGGTATGTATTTTAATCTATACTTACCTCATTGTTGCCGACACTCACTTTCCACAAAAACTGGGACTGGATTTTAAATTAAAGAAACTGACTGGACAGGGGTACCGAATGCCCAATTCCATGACTGCCCTGGCAAAACCAGGACATCTGGTTACCCTAAAGGCAAAGGAGGGAGATCTCCTGACTGTCCCAGGTTTACCTTTATGATTGTGTTTGTAGACGTGTGAGGGCTGAGTCGCCCATTTACTCCTACTCTTCCTTGTACTCCTGTGGAGCGGAATCCTTTTCGTCACACTCTCCATTTTCATTAAATAAATACAAATATAAAACAAATACAAAGGACCTTTTACAAGCAATGCCACTTCTTCCATACTGTTTTTGGAGTCTGATGCCATCATACATAAGCCGTGTCTCCAAGGGCAGTGCCCCTAAGGGTGGCAGAGCAAGTCTAAAAATAATATTTTCCCTTCCAGTCCGGAAGAGGCTTTTCCTTCCTGCCAAGGCCGTTTCTATGGGCAGGCAATGCCACGGAGAGACGGCAGGGAAGGGTCCCTGCACGCAAGTGCTTAATCTGCCTCCCGCGTCAGAGGCAGTAGGGTGGAGCGTGTTTGTCATTTGTAACAGCAGCTCACTACAGCAAAGCGCAGAAGACTGCCCCCTCCCGTCCCCCCACTTAAACTCTTCTGCACCCATACACAACCCAGTCAGGAAAGGTCACGAATAGGAGTCGGCAAAATTAACAGTCTCGAAGCAAAACCAGTGAAATTCATCTTTCATCTCCCTTCGCCAGAGCAGCCTTTTTTTAACGGATTCACTGGTTTTACGAATATCGTTACCCTCAAACCTCAGATTAATTGTTTCTTAATGTCTTTATTAGTTATTTCAGTCAATTGGGTGGCTACAAAATGTTGCCCTACCCAAAGTGGCCGATTTTGTCGCATTGGGGGAAATTGGCCAAAGCAGGCGGTTTTTGCCCAGAATTCACTAACTTCTTTGCCTAGCAAATTTCGACCAAACCTTTTAACAAATTGGCATAAACAATGCCATAATTAAGCACCTCTCACTCACGCTTAAAGTCCTCGCCAATGCCACAGGCCCCGGACCGTCCCAAGGGGGCAAGAAGGTAGACGGCCGCAGAGTTTAGGCGTAGGGCGTAGGCAGAGGGGCTCACAGGGTGAGGGCAGCCCCGAGGCACCATCACCGATAAATTGCCATGGCAACAAACAGGTGGCTGAAAAGGGAGAGAAAAGAAAGGTGTGAAGAAAGGCAGCAAAGACAGGATGAGGAATAATAAGGACTGCCATGAAGGTAGCAAGCACATCGAAAAGCAAGCACACCCAGTTCAGGGTAAAGCTTGCTGGAAGGAGAGAGACAGAGCTTTCCCAGTTTCAGATCCCCAGTTTTTGTTTTCCCATTGCCTTCATGGTCAAAATCACTGTTTAACTGCACGGGGAGCGAAGGAGGAGGTGGCAAGCACTTCGCTCAACTGACGGTGAACTCTCTGAGCCGGTAAGAGAGAAGGAGGAGGACGGGCCATAGAGGAATAACCCCGGAAGGCAGCCACAGCACGGCGGTGAGTGCAAGCCTGGGCCGCTGGTGAAAATGACACGCTGCTTCAGAAAGAACACAGCAAACAAAAGGTAACAACTCTGCATCAGTTGGAGGAAAGTGGCAAGCGGGCAGAGCAATCAACAGTATGTCAGTTCAACAAGGAGCCAGACAGTCGCGGTGAGCGAGAGCCTGGGCCCCCAGTGAAACCGACATGCTGCAAGAAGGGAGCGGTTGGCCTCAGAAAGGACCCAGCGAACAGGGGGAAACGCTCTGCAGCTGTTGGAGGACCACGGCAAGCGGGCAGAACAATTGACATTGTTTTCATTTTGAGAAGGAGCCCGGCAGTAATTTTTGTGGCGTGCAGCCCCTGCGGCAGGTAATGGCTCTGCAAGACTTACAGAGCACAAGACTCGGACAAAAAGAGTGCCCATATGCGCAGCCCAGAGAGGACTTAAAGGGGGCAAGTGTAAGGGTACAAAAACATGAATTACGACGATAACAAGGCGTCTTGGAAGATAAAAAAAACAAAACTCCAAGCATTCAAGAAGGGAGATAGGAGGAGCTTTGCGCAATGTTGGCACAAATAAATACCAAAAATGGTAGAGGAGCAGCACAGATCAAGAGAACTCCAAAAGTAGGCCAGAGCGCATACCTGCCTATAACCTCCGGAATTTTTGCGGGGACTCCGAAATTTTAAGCATTTCTCTGGTTCTCCGGAAAAGTCCAGTGAATCTCAGGAATTTTGAGATTCTTTCCGGGTCCGGCTGCCGCCGGTAGCCAATCAGGTGGAGAAGTGGCCGGGACCCGGAAACGGCGCTCAATGCGACCCCCGACCCTCGTAATAGTGCTTTCAATCCATATAATTGGATTGAAAGCAGTATTATTACGGCGGTGGTGCCACGTTCATTTTGCTTACCAAAATCATTAATTCAATGCTATAGAAAGCAAAATGAAGGCGGCGCCGCAGTAGGAAATGTGGTGTCACGTGCCCCGCTAGTTCCGGGTCACGTGACACGCCGGAAATAAAGGTATCACCGGAACTGGCGTTAGAACGCCAGTCCGGGTTTATGCATCCAACCCAGTGGTCGTGTTTCTTCTGTGCTCGCGACCCTGCCGCGCTGCGCGCCTCTTGTGGTCCATCAAGGCCCCATTCTAACGGTCGGGCTGCCTGTGTTACGACCGCCCAACATCACACTGGCGACGAAACCGTAGGCAGCACCTGCGCGACCCAGCACGCACCTGCCAGCCCTGCACGGGCTGCGGAAATGGAGCAGAACCCCTCCGCGGGAAAAAATCAGGTCAGACCAACCAACGGCACATCCGCGGGTCGCACGCGGATTATCAACCTCATCAACCCTCACCAGTGCGGAACGCTCCACGAGGCCGCGTGTCGGCCACACCATCAACGCGAGCCGCGTATCATATGCGCTCCACCAGCACTATAGCGACTACGCGAGCCGCGTGTTATACGCGCGTCATCAATCACCCAGCATAATACTCTTGTGTTTTCTGAGAGGATTTGGAGAATAACCTTCACATCGCACAGCATGCAAGAATAACCAGTGCCAACACAAGAAGCAAATTGCACCGGTGAGTGGGCCTCAACAACCACCCTCACTAACGTGCCCGTCCATGTGCAACACTCCCCAACAACATGTCCAGCTCGGAAACCAGCCCCGCGAGGGCCAGCACGAGTCTTTCCGCCAGAAAGAGCCTCACCGCGGACCACCCAGACCCAGCACTGACCGCGTTAATGCCGCCATTGGACCCATTCACCACAGGAGCAACCATCAGATGGGAAATCTGGCTGCAACAGTTCGAAATGCACCTCGATGCCAGAGACCTCACTTTAGCCAAAAAGAAGCGTACCTTTCTTCTGCTCAACATTGGGGCTGCCACCCTACGCTTATTTAACGCCACCCCAGAATGAGGAGACCACAACAACTACAACGCAGCCAAGGCCGTACTCACGAATATGTTTAAGCCAGATCTTAACCCTGACTATGAACGCTTTCACTTCTGCATGGCCAGGCAGCGTGAGAAAGAAACTGTAGACAAATTTCATGCTCGCCTTCGCGAGATGGCGGTCGGCTGTGAGTTCCCTGACGAGGAGTTTGCAATCCGCCTCCAAATAATCAATGGCATATCCTCGGAAAAGCTGAGAAGAGATATACTCTCGGAGAGGAACATACGCCTGTCCCGCATCCTGGAAATGGTGCGCCTCCGTGAGCAGACAGAAAATCAGGTCGCAGTGATCGAGGCAGCAATCCAAAGACTGCCGCTTGACAACCCCAAGCCAACAGAGGACATCGCGGCCATATCCAAACACCAGAACACTCGCACGAAATATGGCCAGAAAACACACATGCCGCAAGAAGGAAAAAAAGCTTGCAAATGGTGCGGCGGCCCATGGCACAAAGGAGAGTCCTGCCCGGCATGGGGGTCCACGTGCAGAAAATGCAACCACCTCAATCGTTATGCTGCAGTCTGCCTGAACCCGCCAAACCGAAATGACAAGGAGACCCCCTCACGACCGGCACAAGAGCGCCGGAAGAAGTTTGCACCAAGAGAGTCATCATACCAACATAAACGAAAAGGGAAATCCAGAGCAGTTGACCATTCGCAAAGATCCCCGGACACGAGCGATAGCGACGACAGTGCGTCCACTGAGAGAAAAGAGAGACGGAAGAAAAGGAACAATAGGATACACCGAATACACCTCATATCTGCTGTCGAACCACAGCGATCACGACAAAGAAAGAGGCCGTCGTGCACAGTCCTGTCCAACAGGGAGCCACTGAAAGTAGTCATTGACACTGGGGCAACAGTGAACGTAATGCCAGCAACAGCATTCAGCAAACTTCACCCGAAGCCCACACTCCACAAGAAGAAGGTCCGACTGTATGCATACGGGTGCAAGAAACCCCTACCCGTGAAAGGATCCTTCAAATCTGACTTCGCGCACAAAAACACTAATTGCAGAGCGCGCATCTATGTCGTAGATGCCGGCTGCGAGACACTACTCAGCTGCCGGACAGTGGAAAAACTAAAACTGATCCATTTCGCATTCGACCTTCAACACAACAAACTCGATGACTTATTACAAAGACACAAGAAGCTATTCCAAGGCATAGGGTGCCTAAAATATCGAACCATCAAGCTGCATATAGACCCCACCACAGAGCCGAAGGAGGTACGACACCGACGGATAGCATTCCACCTGAGAGAAGCAGTGGAGAAGGAACTGGCCAAACTCGAAGAGGCAGGAATAATAGAAAAAACACCAGGACTGACCCCGTGGGTGTCACCCATGGTAGTGGCCCAGAAACCCAAGCAACCTAACGCGGTAAGAATCTGCATAGACATGAGACTTCCCAATGCAGCGATTGGAAGAGAACGCCACATAACCCCAACGATAGATGAGCTCATTGTAGACCTCACAGGAGCCACGATATTCAGTAAACTTCACCTCAGATCTGGATAACACCAGCTCAGGTTAGCCAGAGAATCCAGGTACATCACCACGTTCTCCTCTCACCTCGGCCTAATGAGATACAAGCGGCTTAACTTCGGGATATCGTCAGCCGCAGAGGTATTCCAACACGAAATTCGCAGGGTCATCACGGGCCTAGACGGCACCACAAACATCAGCAACGACATTCTTGTGTACGCGTCAGACGAAAGGGAGCACCACAAACGCTTAGCTGCAGTCTTAAACAGATTAGAAGCAGCAGGTCTAACACTAAATGCAGAAACGTGTGAGTTTGCGAAGGAGGAACTGTGTTTCTTCGGATACATTTTCAGCGCCAAAGGGGTGTCCCCAAACCCGTCCAAAGTCAACGACATAAAGAACACAAAAGCACCCCAGTCTGCCACGGAGGTGAGAAGTTTTATGGGTATGGCGACATACTGCGCACGATTCATTCCGGACCTTGCAACATCGCAAGCCCACTCCGAGAGCTGACCAAGAAGGACCAAAAATGGGAGTGGACGACGACCCACCAACAGGCATTCCAGCAAATTAAGGACACACTGTCCGCATCAACAACCATGGCATTTTTCAACGTCGAAAGGCACACCGAACTCCTCGTGGATGCCAGCCCAGTCAGCCTAGGGGCGGTACTGACCCAAAAGGACAACGAAGGAAATGTGTTCCGCATCGCATTCACCAGCCGAGCGCTCACCAAACCCGAACAGAACTATGCGCACATAGAGAAAGAAGCCCTGGCCATACTATGGGGATGCCATAATTTCAAGGTATACCTGCTAGGTAAGCAAGCAAAGGTCTTCTCGGATCACAAGCCCCTGATCCCGATATTCCGAGGGTCTGCTCCTCACCCACCAGCACGCATTGAGAAGTGGATGCTTCAGCTGCAGCCCTACAACATAGAAGTAGACTATCGCCCAGGGACAGATAACCCTGCCGTCACCCGAGGCCTGCCACAGGAGGAGAGCAACGCCATGCAAAAGAAACCAATGAACATGTATGTCACGTGATTGCATGTGCCCGACCAAGAGCCCTAACACTACAAGAAGTAGCGCGTGAGACAGAAGCAGACTCCATCCTGCAACACACCACTGCTGCCATCCAGTCAGGGAACTGGAAGAACTACCTCATGTCCATAGCCCAACGCACCACCTCAGCTCAAGCAAAACTCCGAGCACTATTTGGAATCCGACATGAGCTCTCTGTCGCCCCCGAGGGAGTGCTCCTAAAGGCCACCGCATCGTGCTACCGGTGTCGCTGGAGGAGAGAGCCCTCTGGTTGGCCCACAGCGGACACCAGGGCATCATCAAAACAACGGCATACCTCAAGTCCAGAATGTGGATGCCCAACATACAACAAAGAGTAGTCGAACTGGTGGAATCATGCGCAGCCTGCCAAGCCTCCAGGAGACCCGAAAACCCGGAGCCGATCAGCAGCGCTCCAAGAAGTAACAAGCGGTGGGACGCAGTTAGCATGGATCACTGCACAATCGCCGGCGAAGGATACTTACTCGTGGTGATCGACGAGTTCAGCAGATATCCTGAAGTAGAACACGTGGCGTCCACTAACACAGAGACCACAATCCTCACGCTAGAAAAGATCTTCGCGACCCATGGAATCCCGAGAAAGGTGAAGAGCGACAACGGCCCATCATTCACCAGCCAAGAACTGCACGAATTCTTTAAGGACATCAACGTGAAGCACCAGAAAATCACCCCAAGATGGCCCCAAGCGAATGGTGACACAGAAAGATTCATGGGGTCACTCAATAAGGTCATTTGAATCGCAAAAGTGAAAGGACACCCATGGGTGAAGGCTGTATATCGATTCCTAAGAACGCACAGGCAAACCCCGCACTCATCCACCGGCATCAGCCCCGCGGCCCTCATGTTCGGAGTACCCATACAGGCAGAACTTCCCATACACCCTCAGTGGGTAGCTCTCGAACCGGACATCCCAGCCATAGATGCCACGCGAACGAAGTGGAATGAACAAGAAAGCATCCCCAGGCGAGCCTGTCACAGAGAGCTAACACCGAGCGATACAATTATTGTCAGAAACAGAGCAACACCCAAAAAGATGTCCCTCAATTTTGAGCTCCAACCATGGACAGTCAGCACAACGAACCACAGCATGGTCACTGCTACCCGAGGGAGTGAAACCGTGACAAGAAACGTGTCACACTTCCGAAGAGTACCATCCGAACTATGGGAAGAGCACCCAGGGTCCCCGAGAAGAGAAATGATGGTGACACACGCCCCGAGACCAGGCGTCGCCCAGAGCCCCTGCCACGCCAGGAGTCCCCGAAATACCACACCAGCACAACGACCAGACTGAACTCGTGAGCCCAAGAGCGGACGCGCCTGAGAGAAGCAGCACCCGATACCTGCTGAGAGAAAGGCCCAGATCATCGTCCCGTCTCCAAGGATACGTAGTAGACGTAGTGTACCTACAGAAAACCCCGCCGAGATGAACTCTAAAGAAACAAAGCATCTGAATGTGTTAATGGCCAGTTATTATTGTTGATGTTAGATAGTAGTGCAAACACCTCCAAGTTGGGGAGGAATGTGGTGTCACGTGCCCCGCTAGTTCCGGGTCACGTGACCCGCCGGAAATAAAGGTATCACCGGAACTGGCGTTAGAACGCCAGTCCGGGTTTATGCATCCAACCCAGTGGTCGTGTTTCTTCTGTGCTCGCGACCCTGCCGCGCTGCGTGCCTCTTGTGGTCCATCAAGGCCCCATTCTAACGGTCGGGCTGCCTGTGTTACGGCCGCCCAACATCACACTGGCGACGAAACCGTAGGCAGCACCTGCGCGACCCAGCACGCACCTGCCAGCCCTGCACGGGCTGCGGAAACGGAGCAGAACCCCTCCGCGGGAAAAAATCAGGTCAGACCAACCAACGGCACATCCGCGGGTCGCACGCGGATTATGAACCTCATCAACCCTCACCAGTGCGGAACGCTCCACGAGGCCGCGTGTCGGCCACACCATCAACGCGAGCCGCGTATCATATGCGCTCCACCAGCACTATAGTGACTACGCGAGCCGCGTGTTATACGCGCGTCATCAATCACCCGCGTATCAGCTGCAGCAACGGCGGGAAGCCGGCCCAACGCTCCATTTCACCGCGCGTTACCACGCATATCATTAAAGCTCCTACTAACCGTCCCCCAACATTACTACAGCAAGGAGGAAGGGAGATCAATAAGGACCAAGAAATTTGCATGTCCTATGCTCACTGAACCCTATTTTTGGGAAAAGAGGAAGTAACTTTGGCAGCATAATACTCTTGTGTTTTCTGAGAGGATTTGGAGAGTAACCTTCACATCGCACAGCATGCAAGAATAACCAGTGCCAACACAAGAAGCAAATTGCACCGGTGAGTGGGCCTCAACAACCACCCTCACTAACGTGCCCGTCCATGTGCAACACTCCCCAACAACATGTCCAGCTCGGAAACCAGCCCCGCGAGGGCCAGCACGAGTCTTTCCGCCAGAAAGAGCCTCACCACCGACCACCCAGACCCAGCACTGACCGCGTTAATGCCGCCATTTGACCCATTCACCACAGGAGCAACCATCAGATAGGAAATCTGGCTGCAACAGTTCGAAATGCACCTCGATGCCAGAGACCTCACTTTAGCCAAAAAGAAGCGTACCTTTCTTCTGCTCAACATTGGGGCTGCCACCCTACGCTTATTTAACGCCACCCCAGAACGAGGAGACCACAACAACTACGACGCAGCCAAGGCCGTACTCACGAATATGTTTAAGCCAGATCTTAACCCTGACTATGAACGCTTTCACTTCTGCATGGCCAGGCAGCGTGAGAAAGAAACTGTAGACAAATTTCATGCTCGCCTTCGCGAGATGGCGGTCGGCTGTGAGTTCCCTGACGAGGAGTTTGCAATCCGCCTCCAAATAATCAATGGCATATCCTCGGAAAAGCTGAGAAGAGATATACTCTCGGAGAGGAACATACGCCTGTCCCGCATCCTGGAAATGGTGCGCCTCCGTGAGCAGACAGAAAATCAGGTCGCAGTGATCGAGGCAGCAATCCAAAGACTGCCGCTTGACAACCCCAAGCCAACAGAGGACATCGCGGCCATATCCAAACACCAGAACACTCGCACGAAATATGGCCAGAAAACACACATGCCGCAAGAAGGAAAAAAAGCTTGCAAATGGTGCGGCGGCCCATGGCACAAAGGAGAGTCCTGCCCGGCATGGGGGTCCACGTGCAGAAAATGCAACCACCTCAATCGTTATGCTGCAGTCTGCCTGAACCCGCCAAACTGAAATGTCAAGGAGACCCCCTCACGACCGGCACAAGACCGCCGGAAGAAGTTTGCACCAAGAGAGTCATCATACCAACATAAACGAAAAGGGAAATCCAGAGCCGTTGACCATTCGCAAAGATCCCCGGACACGAGCAATAGCGACGACAGTGCGTCCACTGAGAGAAAAGAGAGACGGAAGAAAAGGAACAATAGGATACACCGAATACACCTCATATCTGCTGTCGAACCACAGCGATCACGACAAAGAAAGAGGCCGTCGTGCACAGTCCTGTCCAACAGGGAGCCACTGAAAGTAGTCATTGACACTGGGGCAACAGTGAACGTAATGCCAGCAACAGCATTCAGCAAACTTCACCCGAAGCCCACACTCCACAAGAAGAAGGTCCGACTGTATGCATACGGGTGCAAGAAACCCCTACCCGTGAAAGGATCCTTCAAATCTGACTTCGCGCACAAAAACACTAATTGCAGAGCGCGCATCTATGTCGTAGATGCCGGCTGCGAGACACTACTCAGCTGCCGGACAGTGGAAAAACTAAAACTGATCCATTTCGCATTCGACCTTCAACACAACAAACTCAATGACTTATTACAAAGACACAAGAAGCTATTCCAAGGCATAGGGTGCCTAAAATATCGAACCATCAAGCTGCATATAGACCCCACCACAGAGCCGAAGGAGGTACGACACCGACGGATACCATTCCACCTGAGAGAAGCAGTGGAGAAGGAACTGGCCAAACTCGAAGAGGCAGGAATAATAGAAAAAACACCAGGACCGACCCCGTGGGTGTCACCCATGGTAGTGGCCCAGAAACCCAAGCAACCTAACGCGGTAAGAATCTGCATAGACATGAGACTTCCCAATGCAGCGATTGGAAGAGAACGCCACATAACCCCAACGATAGATGAGCTCATTGTAGACCTCACAGGAGCCACGATATTCAGTAAACTTCACCTCAGATCTGGATAACACCAGCTCAGGTTAGCCAGAGAATCCAGGTACATCACCACGTTCTCCTCTCACCTCGGCCTAATGAGATACAAGCGGCTTAACTTCAGGATATCGTCAGCCGCAGAGGTATTCCAACACGAAATTCGCAGGGTCATCACGGGCCTAGACGGCACCACAAACATCAGCAACGACATTCTTGTGTACGCGTCAGACGAAAGGGAGCACCACAAACGCTTAGCTGCAGTCTTAGACAGATTAGAAGCAGCAGGTCTAACACTAAATGCAGAAACGTGTGAGTTTGCGAAGGAGGAACTGTGTTTCTTCGGATACATTTTCAGCGCCAAAGGGGTGTCCCCAAACCCGTCCAAAGTCAACGACATAAAGAACACAAAAGCACCCCAGTCTGCCACGGAGGTGAGAAGTTTTATGGGTATGGCGACATACTGCGCACGATTCATTCCGGACCTTGCAACATCGCAAGCCCACTCCGAGAGCTGACCAAGAAGGACCAAAAATGGGAGTGGACGACGACCCACCAACAGGCATTCCAGCAAATTAAGGACACATTGTCCGCATCAACAACCATGGCATTTTTCAACGTCGAAAGGCACACCGAACTCCTCGTGGATGCCAGCCCAGTCAGCCTAGGGGCGGTACTGACCCAAAAGGACAACGAAGGAAATGTGTTCCGCATCGCATTCACCAGCCGAGCGCTCACCAAACCCGAACAGAACTATGCGCACATAGAGAAAGAAGCCCTGGCCATACTATGGGGATGCCATAATTTCAAGGAATACCTGCTAGGTAAGCAAGCAAAGGTCTTCTCGGATCACAAGCCCCTGATCCCGATATTCCGAGGGTCTGCTCCTCACCCACCAGCACGCATTGAGAAGTGGATGCTTCAGCTGCAGCCCTACAACATAGAAGTAGACTATCGCCCAGGGACAGATAACCCTGCCGTCACCCGAGGCCTGCCACAGGAGGAGAGCAACGCCATGCAAAAGAAACCAATGAACATGTATGTCACGTGATTGCATGTGCCCGACCAAGAGCCCTAACACTACAGGAAGTAGCGCGTGAGACAGAAGCAGACTCCATCTTGCAACACACCACTGCTGCCATCCAGTCAGGGAACTGGAAGAACTACCTCATGTCCATAGCCCAACGCACCACCTCAGCTCAAGCAAAACTCCGAGCACTATTTGGAATCCGACATGAGCTCTCTGTCGCCCCCGAGGGAGTGCTCCTAAAGGCCACCGCATCGTGCTACCGGTGTCGCTGGAGGAGAGAGCCCTCTGGTTGGCCCACAGCGGACACCAGGGCATCATCAAAACAACGGCATACCTCAAGTCCAGAATGTGGATGCCCAACATACAACAAAGAGTAGTCGAACTGGTGGAATCATGCGCAGCCTGCCAAGCCTCCAGGAGACCCGAAAACCCGGAGCCGATCAGCAGCGCTCCAAGAAGTAACAAGCGGTGGGACGCAGTTAGCATGGATCACTGCACAATCGCCGGCGAAGGATACTTACTCGTGGTGATCGACGAGTTCAGCAGATATCCTGAAGTAGAACACGTGGCGTCCACTAACACAGAGACCACAATCCTCACGCTAGAAAAGATCTTCGCGACCCATGGAATCCCGAGAAAGGTGAAGAGCGACAACGGCCCATCATTCACCAGCCAAGAACTGCAGAAATTCTTTAAGGACATCAAAGTGAAGCACCAGAAAATCACCCCAAGATGGCCCCAAGCGAATGGTGACACAGAAAGATTCATGGGGTCACTCAATAAGGTCATTTGAATCGCAAAAGTGAAAGGACACCCATGGCTGAAGGCTGTATATCGATTCCTAAGAACGCACAGGCAAACCCCGCACTCATCCACCGGCATCAGCCCCGCGGCCCTCATGTTCAGAGTACCCATACAGGCAGAACTTCCCATACACCCTCAGTGGGTAGCTCTCGAACCGGACATCCCAGCCATAGATGCCACGCGAACGAAGTGGAACGAACAAGAAAGCATCCCCAGGCGAGCCTGTCACAGAGAGCTAACACCGAGCGATACAGTTATTGTCAGAAACAGAGCAACACCCAAAAAGATGTCCCTCAATTTTGAGCTCCAACCATGGACAGTCAGCACAACGAACCACAGCATGGTCACTGCTACCCGAGGGAGTGAAACCGTGACAAGAAACGTGTCACACTTCCGAAGAGTACCATCCGAACTATGGGAAGAGCACCCAGGGTCCCCGAGAAGAGAAATGATGGTGACACACGCCCCGAGACCAGGCGTCGCCCAGAGCCCCTGCCACGCCAGGAGTCCCCGAAATACCACACCAGCACAACGACCAGACTGGACTCGTGAGCCCAAGAGCGGACGCGCCTGAGAGAAGCAGCACCCGATACCTGCTGAGAGAAAGGCCCAGATCATCGTCCCGTCTCCAAGGATACGTAGTAGACGTAGTGTACCTACAGAAAACCCCGCCGAGATGAACTCTAAAGAAACAAAGCATCTGAATGTGTTAATGGCCAGTTATTATTGTTGATGTTAGATAGTAGTGCAAACACCTCCAAGTTGGGGAGGAATGTGGTGTCACGTGCCCCGCTAGTTCCGGGTCACGTGACACACCGGAAATAAAGGTATCACCGGAACTGGCGTTAGAACGCCAGTCCGGGTTTATGCATCCAACCCAGTGGTCGTGTTTCTTCTGTGCTCGCGACCCTGCCGCGCTGCGCGCCTCTTGTGGTCCATCAAGGCCCCATTCTAACGGTCGGGCTGCCTGTGTTACAGCCGCCCAACATCACAGGAATAATACTGCTTTCAATCCAATGACATGGATTGAAAGCAGCATTATTTCGACGGCGGCGGCGCCTTCAGTTTGCTTACTATAGCATTGAATGAATTATTTTCAGTGCTATAGTAAGCAAACAGAAGCCGCCGCCGCAAAAATAGTGCTTTCAATCCAATGACATGATTGAAAGCACTATTATGAAGGCGGCGGCACTGCCTTCATTTTGCTTACTATAGCATTGAATGAATTATTTTCAATGCTATAGTAAGCAAACTGAAGCCTACATCAACCGAGTTTACCTTTTGGGCGTGTTGGCGGAGCCATGTGCAAATGGGCGGAGTCTTGTGTGGCTGTGGGCGGGGCATACATCTCAGGAATTTTGATTTTCAAATGTAGGCAGGTATGCCAGAGCGGCTGAGAAGGAATTTGAAGTATAATGGGTGACTGAGACACTGCGAGGGGTGGACTAAAACAGAAAAATGTCACCCCTACTGATCAATGATTTCAGTGGAAGGGAGTCTGGTGGGGCAGGAGAGGACACCCTACCCAAGGGGCAGAAGAGGCAAATGGAGACACCCAGCACAGCAGTGAAAGCAGCGATCAAAGCCCCAAGGAAGAAGAGCAAGAAGGAGAAACACACAGGTACTTTGTAAAGCAAAACAGATAAACATATTTTTTTAATGTTATGCTCCTGCATGGCTTTTCCAGGCAAATCGCCCAAGACAAGTAGCATCAGCAGAGGGAAATGGGGGCAGAAGAAGAGGGGAAAAGTGGTTAGGCAGGCATCGTCTGGGTCCGAGACAGGCACAGACAGCAGTGGGGACGAAGAGGCAGCCACCTACAGGCATGGTTGAAACAAAAGTGTGTCTTGAGCAAGGGGAGAAAGAAGGGCAGTGCAGAGGCCCGAACAAGGCAGGGTGTGGGGGTGGGAGAACCCATCCTCCAAGAAGGCCTCGAATGGGCACCCGGGGTGCGTGCCAGTACCCCGAGTGAGTTGATTAGCACAGGGGGGGAGCAAGCTCCAGGCAGCACCCACTGGGGACTACTCATGAGAAAGTTTGACAGGGCATCTATGGGAAAGGATGTACACAAGAGGACAAGGAAAACAAAGGCATGGCATATAGCTGATTAAGTAAAAACGAAAATATGGCGGAAAGAATTCATAGACACCTTTTCTCTGTTAGAATACCAAAAATGAGGGTATGACGTGTGCAGGGAAGACAAGAAGGAAGAAGAAAAGGGGGTGAAAAGGAAAGTGGCAGTAGAGCAGACGTTTGAAAATTGGTTGTCAGCATTTCACCTCCTGTCCACAATTATACTACAGAAATATCCTGAGGCGGGGAACTGCCCTGGTAGCTTACGAGCAAAGGGGTTTTAAGGTGCACAAGGCTTTTGGTGGAGATGCATGGCGGGAATATGATCATGAATTTAAGATGCAAATGGATTGTTATCCAGACCTAGAATGGGATGAGGAGGATTACAATATATATATATCTTCAATGTGCTAAAAGAAAAGTGGGAACAGAACTCAGGCAGCTATCAAAGGAGACCAAATTGGCAGAGCAATTATAGGGGGAGTGAGAGCAGGTACAACCATGGGAGTAGCGACAGTGGATACCAATGATCAAGGGAGCAGTATTTTCGGAGAAGGCAATTTGGGACCCAGCATGGCTGACAGAGCAGCATGCCACCCACTTCGCATGGCAGTGGAGGGGGGGCATGGACAGCAAAAGGACCACCCACACTCTGCTGGAATTTGAGAAGGGTGCGTGCAGCTGGGTTAAGGAGTGCACATTTAGGCACCAGTGTGGTAAATGCAGCGGAGACCACAGCAGCGCTAGATGCACCACGGCAGCTACCTCCAGTGCTAGAGACACCGAGGGCAAGCGTACATAGGGGTCGGGGCTCAATGGGAAGGTCACTTTGTAAGATTGGAGGAAATGGCTATGGGTCTTCCCTGACATAGAAACAGCAGCATTAATAAGGGAGGGTTTTCTGAAGGGTTTATCATCTTATTCAAGGGGAAAGGGTCACAAGTCATACCGCATAATTTAAAATCTGCAAAAGAAAACTCTGAGGTAGTAGGGGAGAAAATACAGAAGGCGATAGAACTGGGCAGAATGGTGGGGGGCATTCCAGAGGATGCCATTTCAGGAATTAATCTGCTCTCCCTTGGGCCTAGTGCCTAAGAAATAGGAAGGTGAGTTTAGGCTCATCCACCACTTTTCATACCCCCTGGGTAAGTCAGTTAACAATGGCATCTCACAGTCAGATGCAGCGGTATCTTACACAGACTTTCTGCAGGCTGTGGAACTGGTCAGGGGGCAGGCAAGGGAGCATGGTTAGCAAAGGCGGATATAAAATCAGCATGCATGCTCCTTCTGGTACACAGATACACAGGGCATCACAACAGTGGCTATGTTTACAATGGGAGGGTAGCTACTACTACGACAAATGCCTACCCATAGGTTGCGCAATTTCATGTGCATATTTTGAAAAAGTGAGCTCTTTCATGCAATGCACACTGAATAGGTTAATGCCAGAAGCAAGGGTAGTGCTTTATCTGGACAATTTCCTATTTGTGGGGTCACAGGAGTAGGGTCTGGGCAAGGCAGCACTAGGCAGATTCAAGGTCCTAGCAGAGGAGTGGGGCCTCCCGCTGGCACAAGAGAAAATGATGGGGTTAACACAGAGAATTCAGTTCCTGGGCATAGAAATCAACACACGGGAGGGGGTGAGCCGCATCCCGAGGGGAAAAAGTGGAGGACTTGGCAGCTATCATCAAAGGGGCGGAGGCAAAGGACAAGGCTACAGTGAGAGAGCTACAATCCCTCACAGGGAAACTAAACTTTGCAGGGAGAGTAATACCACAGGGACGGGTATTCCAAAGGAACATTGAGATAAGAACTAAAGGGGCCATGCAGGCACACCACCGAGTCAGGTTGGGGTCAGGAATTAAGAAAGACCTGGCAATATGGAAAGAATATCTAAAAGAATTCAATGGCTCGGTTATCTGGCGAACGCCTATCAACCAGGAGGGGAGAAGAGCAGGGCTGTCAGAAGATGTGGTGAGGCCCGGGGCAAAACATTTGGTGAGACCTCCTTACAATAGTTTGCACTCGGCCAGCGGCGGCACCTCCGCAAACAGGAGACTCGAGAAATCTCCCCTTGAGTTTGTGTGCAGGATCCCAAATATGGTTTATTACCACAACTCCAAATCAACTACAGCAAAGTTAGATTTCTCTACTGAAGAAAGGTTCATGCCAGACTAACTTTTGTATCATATGAATAAATATATATAAGATGGCAGTAGCTCTCCACTGCGCCACCTCCAATTCTCAGATGGTCAGTCACTTTTCCAAGCAAAGAGTTGAGGGCAGATCTCTTTCTTCGGCTGGGGTCTCACTCTGGAAACAGCCTCCCTGCCTCGGTGAAACTTGAGGAGAACCATCTCTGGCTCCGGAAGCACCTCAAGACCTGTCTCTTTGCTTCTGCCTTCTCTCTTCCTCTCCCTTGCTGATCACCTGCCTGATCGATGCACTGGTCACCTGGTCAAGCTCTGAATTTGGGCCAGGTCCCTCCCTGTCCTGTTGCAACCCCGCACCGCCTCTTGGCTCCCCTGCACTTGTGGTCTGTATCTGTAACCCTACAGTCCCCGCTCTTGCTCTTATTCACCACCCGTTGGCTGCACTTATGAGTACCACACTTGCCACCCATTGGCTGCACTCTTGTTTCTCCTTTGTTTCTGCACTTCTTCATCCTACCCCACCCTCGGCACTTCTCTCCTCCCCCCTTCCCTGCTCTTGTGCGATCTGAATGACACAAGGTCTAGTAAGATCTGTGTTTTGTCCTACTCTTTTGTTTCTTCCTCCTTGCCTTGTCGCGCCTAGAAACACTTGTGTACAGGCATGTTATAAATGCCATATCATATCATTAAGGAGCACCCTCCCCTGTGTGCGCATTAAAGCACACATGATACTCAGTGACAAATGATGTACAGTGGTGGCTGGTACATTTCTGGATTTAAGAGGCTTAAATGTTTGTGCCAATTAGGCAGGATCAACAGAGCGCAGTGAGGGAGCCCAAGCCAAACAAGGGTTGCTTGAGGGGGGTTCTCACTCCCAATAAAATGTTTGAAACATTGGGTTAAAAGTATGCATTTTACAGCACTCTTTTGCAAAATTGGGTAGAAATCCATACAGTTTGCAATTGGTTTTGTATGGAAGCACATGGAAATTCCCAATAGTTGCCAATCACAAATTGTGCATAGGAACATTTTCCAATACATTTCATGCCGCCTTTCCACACGAGATAAGCTACTATAAAAATATATTCATGCTGGTTGTTTTAATTATGTCGATGCAGGCTGCATCAATATATGCCATTATTATCATGTACAGACTCTGAGCTAGTTAAAATGCCATGCCACAGAAAGTATATCAAGATTGGATGTGTACCATAAGTGTTATTACTGGCTAGATTGTCCTACATTCAATGTGGGCCAATTTAGCCAAGTAGTATGTTTGCTTTAACCTTGATTCATAGTCCTGTGCATCAAGGGTAAAGCAAAAAGAGTACTGGCAATGCTAACCATTTGGGCATTTGTGTAGGCATGGGAAAGGCACTTCTGTATTGGTATTAGCTGGCCATTGATAGTGTCAGTGCAAAATGGTTTGAATACCTGAACTGCTAATAGCAGTGCCGGGTAAATGCCTAATACTTATACAGAAGCCAAAACTGTTGGCTTCGCCAGTGCTATTTTTTAAAAGAACTTCAGCGAAAGACATGCATGGTGTTTTTAAATTGAGTGGCCAAAGGCAGACCTGATTGATACATTTTTATTGCACCAGTTCCCTGTTTACAACTCCAATGAAGTCATGAACTCTCAGAAGACACCTTTGAGGAAACACTTGCTGGCACACTGAGGGCAAAGTTTGATGGCAAGGCATGGTTAAAGCTAGCTCAAAGGGTTCCAGTAAGGAGGTGTTTTGGGTGGGGAGGGCAGAAACTGGGTGAGAATTGCCATAGGGATTAGCATGACCATGAGAAGTAATTTCACTGTTAGCACCTGCATTCATATCCATACATATTTAGGTAATTGAAATCGTGATGTGGGGTTAGAACTTGCATGCTAGGGGAGTGATTAGAAGGGAAGTGGTGACATGAGATATCTCATTCTCACAGCAGTCCTTAAGTGTGATGTTTCAGAAATGAAGGTAAGAGGGAGCTGCTTGTAACGTTGAAGCTTCACCAGAATAGACTCACTTGAAATGTGGAAGGATGTTAGGTGCCTCCACATAAGGAAGTTTGACCCTTCCTCACAGCCTCTGACGTGAGCACCTTTCCCAACATTTGAAGTGTTAGTCCCCTCTCCCCCTGACATTTTAGCCTAGGTGCACCTCTGAAGCCATGAACCCACCCCTTAATGAAGTGGACCCCAGGGCGGCTACATTTAGGGGTGGTGCTGAACACACACTCACAAAAAAAACTTTCACCCATGCATTCATCCACCAGTTACACAACTCCATATATGCATGTAGGTTATAGGTCAAAGATTTGAATGCAAAGGATCGAATGACAAAAGGGTCGAATCAAAAGGACCTAAAACAAAAGGGTCGATTTTTATTATTTTTTTTTTAACATTGTTTAGGGGGGTCCACCCTCAAACCCCCTTTTTTGTGGTAAAAAACACTTTTTTTTCCAAAACGGAAACCCCCAAAAATATATATTTTAAAAAAAAATATTCAACCCTTTTGTTTTAGGTCAAATTGACTCGATCCTATGGCATTCGATCCTTTTGAATTAGAATCTTTGACCGGACATCATGCATGTATACATAAAACCAATCACAGCATTGACACAAACACCAACATGCACGCATGCATTCATACATACACATATACATACTAATTTAATTTAAATTCACATATACACTTTTAATTTAAAATAAAAAACACTTGCCTTACATCCATGCACCCTTAAAAAGCATCCACTCAGCCGACACGTAGACATGCTGCCTGACAAGAGAGAACTCTTCTCTCATCAGTCAGTGTGATCACGCTGAGCAACATGAACACACTGACTGTCAAGAGAGAACTCCTCTCCTGTCAGTCAGTGTGGTCATGCTGAGCAACGTGAACACAGTGACTGACCAGAGAGAACCCATCAGTCAGCGTGGTCACACTGAGCAATGTGAACACACTGACTGACAAAAGAGAACTCCTCCCCCGTCAGTCAGCGTCATCACGCTGACAACATGAACACACTGACTGATAGGAGAGGCGTCCTCTCCTGTCAGTCAGCGTGGTCATGCTGAGCAACATGAACACACTGACTGACAAGAGAGAACTCCTCTCCCATCAGTCAGCATGGTCACTCTGAGAAGCGTGAACACAATGACTGACAAGAGAGAACTCGTCTCCCATCAGTCATCGAGCTCACGCTGACAACATGAACATACTGACTGAAAAGAGAGAACTCCTCTGCCATCAGTCAGCGTGGTCACGCAGAGCAACGTGAACACACTGACTGACAAGAGAGAACTCCTCTGCCATCAGTCAGCGTGGTCACGCAGAGCGATGTGAACTCACTGACTGACAAGAGAGAACACCTCTCCCATCAGTCAGCGTGATCACGCTGAGAACATGAACACACTGACTGACAAGAGAGAACTCCTCTGCCATCAGTCAGAGTGGTCACGCTGAGCAACATGAACACACTGACTGACAAGAGAGAACTCCTCTCCCATCAGTCAGCATGGACACGCTGAGCAACGTGAACACACTGACTGACAAGAGAGAATTGCTCTCCCATCAGTCAGCTTGATCATGCTGACAACATGAACACACTGACTGACAAGAGAGAACTCCTCTCCCGTCAGTCAGCGTGGTAACGCTGAGCAACGTGAACACATTGACTTACAAGAGAGAATTCCTCTCCCGTCAGTTAGCGTGATTACGCTGACAACATGAACACACTGACTGACAGGAGAGGAGTCCTCTCCTGTCAGTCAGCGTGGTCATGCTGAGCAACGTGAACACACTGACTGACAAGAGAGAACTCCTCTCCCGTCAGTCAGCGTGATTACGCTGACAACATGAACACACTGACTGACAGGAGAGGAGTCCTCTCCTGTCAGTCAGCGTGGTAATGCTGAGCAAATTGAACACACTGACTGACAAGAGCGAACTCCTCTCCCATCAGTCAGCGTGGTCACGCTGAGCAACGTGAACACACTGACTTACAAGAGAGAACTCCTCTCCCGTCAGTCAGCGTGATTACGCTGACAACATGAACACACTGACTGACAGGAGAGGAGTCCTCTCCTGTCAGTCAGCGTGGTCACGCTGAGCCACGTGAACACACTGACTGACAGGAGAGAACTCCTCTCCCATCAGTCAGCGTGATCACGCTGACAACATGAACACACTGACTGACAAGAGAGAACTCCTCTCCTGTCAGTCAGCGTGGTCATGCTGAGCAACGTGAACACACTGACTGACAAGAGAGAACTCCTCTCCCAACAGTCAGCGTGGTCACGTTGAGAAACATGAACACACCGACTGACAAGAGAGAACTCCTCTCTCATCAGTCAGCATGATCACGCTGACAACATGAACACACTGACTGTCAAGAGAGAACTCCTCTCCTGTCAATCAGTGTCGTCACACTGAGCAACGTTAACACACTGACTGACAAGAGAGAACTCCTCTCCTGTCAGTCAGTGTCATCACGCTGACAACATGAACACACTGACTGAGAGGAGAGGAGTCCTCTCCTGTCAGTCAGCGTGGTCATGCTGAGCAACGTGAACACACTGATTGACAAGAGAGAACTCGTATCCCATCAGTCATCATGATCACGCTGACAACATGAACACACTGACTGACAAGCGAGAACTCCTCTGCCATCAGTCAGCGTGGTCACGCTGAGCAACATGAACACACTGACTGACAAGAGAGAACTCCTCTCCCATCAGTCAGCATGGTCACGCTGAGCAACGTGAACACACTGACTGACAAGAGAGAACTCCTCTGCCATCAGTCAGCGTGGTCAGGCAGAGCAATGTGAACACACTGACTGACAAGAGAGTACTCCTCTCCCATCATTCAGCGTGATCACGCTGACAACATGAACACACTGACTGACAAGAGAGAACTCCTCTCCTGTCAGTCAGCGTGGTCATGCTGAGCAACGTGAACACACTGACTGACAAGAGAGAACTCCTCTCCCATCATTCAGCGTGATCACGCTGACAACATGAACACACTGACTGACAAGAGAGAACTCCTCTCCTGTCAGTCAGCGTGGTCAGGCAGAGCAATGTGAACCCACTGACTGACAAGAGAGAACTCCTCTCCCATCATTCAGCGTGATTACGCTGACAACATGAACACACTGACTGACGAGAGAACTCCTCTGCCATCAGTCAGCATGGTCACGCTGAGCAACATGAACACACTGACTGACAAGAGAGAACTCCTCTCCCATCAGTCAGCATGGTTACGCTGAGCAACGTGAACACACTGACTGACAAGAGAGAATTCCTCTCCCATTAGTCAGCGTGATCACGCTGACAACATGAACACACTAACTGACAAGAGAGAACTCCTCTCCTGTCAGTCAGAGTGGTCATGCTGAGCAAAGTGAACACACTGACTGACAAGAGAGAACTCCTCTCCCATCAGTCAGCGTGGTCACGCTGAGCAACGTGAACACACTGACTGACAAGAGAGAACTCCTCTCCCGTCAGTTAGCGTGATCACGCTGACATCATGAACACACTGACTGACAAGAGAGAACTCCTCTCTTGTCAGTCAGCGTGCTCATGCTGAGCAACGTGAACACACTGACTGACAAGAGAGAACTCCTCTCCCATCAGTCAGCGTGGTCATTCTGAGCAACGTGAACACACTGACTAACAAGAGAGAACTCCTCTCCCATCAGTCAGCGTGATCACGCTGACAACATGAACACACTCACTGACAAGAGAGAACTCCTCTCCTGTCAGTCAGCGTGGTCATGCTGAGCAACGTGAACACACTGACTGACAAGAGAGAACTCCTCTCCCATCAGTCAGCGTGGTCATGCTGAGCAACGTGAACACAGTGACTGACAAGAGAGAACTCCTCTCCCATCAGTCAGCATGATTACGCTGACAACATGAACACACTGACTGACAAGAGAGAACTCCTCTCCCATCAGTCAGCATGATCACGCTGACAACATGAACACACTGACTGACAGGAGAGGAGTCCTCTCCTGTCAGTCAGCGTAGTCATGCTGAGCAACGTGAACACACTGACTGACAAGAGAGAACTCCTCTCCCGTCAGTCAGCGTGATTACGCTGACAACATGAACACACTGACTGACAGGAGAGGAGTCCTCTCCTGTCAGTCAGCGTGGTAATGCTGAGCAAATTGAACACACTGACTGACAAGAGCGAACTCCTCTCCCATCAGTCAGCGTGGTCACGCTGAGCAACGTGAACACACTGACTTACAAGAGAGAACTCCTCTCCCGTCAGTCAGCGTGATTACGCTGACAACATGAACACACTGACTGACAGGAGAGGAGTCCTCTCCTGTCAGTCAGCGTGGTCACACTGAGCAACGTGAACACACTGACTGACAAGAGAGAACTCCTCTCCTGTCAGTCAGCGTGGTCATGCTGAGCAACATGAACACACTGACTGACAAGAGAGAACTCCTCTCCCAACAGTCAGCGTGGTCACGTTGAGAAACATGAACACACTGAGTGACAAGAGAGAACTCCTCTCTCATCAGTCAGCATGATCACGCTGACAACATGAACACACTGACTGTCAAGAGAGAACTCCTCTCCTGTCAATCAGTGTGGTCACACTGAGCAACGTTAACACACTGACTGACAAGAGAGAACTCCTCTCCTGTCAGTCAGTGTCATCACGCTGACAACATGAACACACTGACTGAGAGGAGAGGAGTCCTCTCCTGTCAGTCAGCGTGGTCATGCTGAGCAACGTGAACACACTGACTGACAAGAGAGAACTCGTATCCCATCAGTCATCGTGATCACGCTGACAACATGAACACACTGACTGACAAGCGAGAACTCCTCTGCCATCAGTCAGCGTGGTCACGCTGAGCAACATGAACACACTGACTGACAAGAGAGAACTCCTCTCCCATCAGTCAGCATGGTCACGCTGAGCAACGTGAACACACTGACTGACAAGAGAGAACTCGTATCCCATCAGTCATCGTGATCACGCTGACAACATGAACACACTGACTGACAAGCGAGAACTCCTCTGCCATCAGTCAGCGTGGTCACGCTGAGCAACATGAACACACTGACTGACAAGAGAGAACTCCTCTCCCATCAGTCAGCATGGTCACGCTGAGCAACATGAACACACTGACTGACAAGAGAGAACTCCTCTCCCATCAGTCAGCATGGTCACGCTGAGCAACGTGAACACACTGACTGACAAGAGAGAACTCCTCTGCAATCAGTCAGCGTGGTCAGGCTGAGCAACGTGAACACACTGACTGACAAGAGAGAACTCCTCTCCCAACAGTCAGCGTGGTCACGTTGAGAAACATGAACACACTGACTGACAAGAGAGAACTCCTCTCTCATCAGTCAGCATGATCACGCTGACAACATGAACACACTGACTGTCAAGAGAGAACTCCTCTCCTGTCAGTCAGTGTCATCACGCTGACAACATGAACACACTGACTGAGAGGAGAGGAGTCCTCTCCTGTCAGTCAGCGTGGTCATGCTGAGCAACGTGAACACACTGACTGACAAGAGAGAACTCCTCTCCCATCATTCAGCGTGATCACGCTGACAACATGAACACACTGACTGACAAGAGAGAACTCCTCTCCTGTCAGTCAGCGTGGTCAGGCAGAGCAATGTGAACCCACTGACTGACAAGAGAGAACTCCTCTCCCATCATTCAGCGTGATCACGCTGACAACATGAACACACTGAATGACGAGAGAACTCCTCTGCCATCAGTCAGCATGGTTACGCTGAGCAACGTGAACACACTGACTGACAAGAGAGAATTCCTCTCCCATTAGTTTGCGTGATCACGCTGACAACATGAACACACTGACTGACAAGAGAGAACTCCTCTCCTGTCAGTCAGAGTGGTCATGCTGAGCAAAGTGAACACACTGACTGACAAGAGAGAACTCCTCTCCCATCAGTCAGCGTGGTCACGCTGAGCAACGTGAACACACTGACTGACAAGAGAGAACTCCTCTCCCGTCAGTTAGCGTGATCACGCTGACATCATGAACACACTGACTGACAGGAGAGGAGTCCTCTCCTGTCAGTCAGCGTGGTCATGCTGAGCAACGTGAACACACTGACTGACAAGAGAGAACTCCTCTCCCATCAGTCAGCGTGGTCATGCTGAGCAACGTGAACACAGTGACTCAAAAGAGAGAACTCCTCTCCCATCAGTCAGCGTGATCACGCTGACAACATGAACACACTGACTGACAAGAGAGAACTCCTCTCCTGTCAGTCAGCGTGGTCATGCTGAGCAACGTGAACACACTGACTGACAAGAGAGAACTCCTCTCCCATCAGTCAGCGTGGTCATGCTGAGCAACGTGAACACACTGACTGACAAGAGAGAACTCCTCTCTTGTCAGTCAGTGTGCTCATGCTGAGCAACGTGAACACACTGACTGACAAGAGAGAACTCCTCTCCCATCAGGCAGCGTGATCACGCTGAGCAACGTGAACACACTGACTGACAAGAGAGAACTCCTCTCCCATCAGTCAGCAGGATCACGCTGACAACATGAACACACTGACTGACAGGAGAGGAGTCCTCTCCTGTCAGTCAGCGTGGTCATGCTGAGCAACGTGAACACACTGACTGACAAGAGAGAACTCCTCTCCCGTCAGTCAGCGTGATTACGCTGACAACAGGAACACACTGACTGACAGGAGAGGAGTCCTCTCCTGTCAGTCAGCGTGGTAATGCTGAGCAAATTGAACACACTGACTGACAAGAGCGAACTCCTCTCCCATCAGTCAGCGTGGTCACGCTGAGCAACGTGAACACACTGTCTTACAAGAGAGAACTCCTCTCCCGTCAGTCAGCGTGATTACGCTGACAACATGAACACACTGACTGACAGGAGAGGAGTCCTCTCCTGTCAGTCAGCGTGGTCACACTGAGCAACATGAACACACTGACTGACAAGCGAGAACTCCTCTCCCATCAGTCAGCGTGATCACGCTGACAACATGAACACACTGACTGACAAGAGAGAACTCCTCTCCTGTCAGTCAGCGTGGTCATGCTGAGCAACGTGAACACACTGACTGACAAGAGAGAACTCCTCTCCCAACAGTCAGCGTGGTCACGTTGAGAAACATGAACACACTGAGTGACAAGAGAGAACTCCTCTCTCATCAGTCAGCATGATCACGCTGACAACATGAACACACTGACTGTCAAGAGAGAACTCCTCTCCTGTCAATCAGCGTGGTCACACTGAGCAACGTTAACACACTGACTGACAAGAGAGAACTCCTCTCCTGTCAGTCAGTGTCATCACGCTGACAACATGAACACACTGACTGAGAGGAGAGGAGTCCTCTCCTGTCAGTCAGCGTGGTCATGCTGAGCAACGTGAACACACTGACTGACAAGAGAGAACTCGTATCCCATCAGTCATCGTGATCACGCTGACAACATGAACACACTGACTGACAAGCGAGAACTCCTCTGCCATCAGTCAGCGTGGTCACGCTGAGCAACATGAACACACTGACTGACAAGAGAGAACTCCTCTCCCATCAGTCAGCATGGTCACGCTGAGCAACGTGAACACACTGACTGACAAGAGAGAACTCCTCTGCAATCAGTCAGCGTGGTCAGGCAGAGCAATGTGAACACACTGACTGACAAGAGAGAACTCCTCTCCCATCACTCAGCGTGATCACGCTGACAACATGAACACACTGACTGACAAGAGAGAACTCCTCTCCTGTCAGTCAGCGTGGTCATGCTGAGCAACGTGAACACACTGACTGACAAGAGAGAACTCCTCTGCCATCAGTCAGTGTGGTCAGGCAGAGCAATGTGAACCCACTGACTGACAAGAGAGAACTCCTCTCCCATCATTCAGCGTGATCACGCTGACAACATGAACACACTGACTGACGAGAGAACTCCTCTCCCATCAGTCAGCGTGGTCATGCTGAGCAACATGAACACACTGACTGACAAGAGAGAACTCCTCTCCCGTCAGTTAGCGTGATCACGCTGACATCATGAACACACTGACTGAGAGGAGTCCTCTCCTGTCAGTCAGCGTGGTCATGCTGAGCAACGTGAACACACTGACTGACAAGAGAGAACTCCTCTCCCATCAGTCAGCGTGGTCATGCTGAGCAACGTGAACACACTAACTGACAAGAGAGAACTCCTCTCCCATCAGTCAGCGTGATCACGCTGACAACATGAACACACTGACTGACAAGAGAGAACTCCTCTCTTGTCAGTCAGCGTGCTCATGCTGAGCAACGTGAACACACTGACTGACAAGAGAGAACTCCTCTCCCATCAGTCAGCGTGATCACGCTGAGCAACGTGAACACACTGACTGACAAGAGAGAACTCCTCTCCCATCAGTCAGCATGATCACGCTGACAACATGAAGACACTGACTGACAAGAGAGAACTCCTCTCCTGTCAGTCAGCGTGGTCATGCTGAGCAACGTGAACACACTGACTGACAAGAGAGAACTCCTCTCCCATCAGTCAGCGTGGTCATGCTGAGCAACGTGAACACACTGACTGACTGACAAGAGAGAACTCCTCTCTTGTCAGTCAGCGTGCTCCTGCTGAGCAACGTGAACACACTTACTGAAAAGAGAGAACTCCTCTCCCATCAGTCAGCGTGATCACGCTGACAATATGAACACACTGACTGACAAGAGAGAACTCCTCTCCTGTCAGTCAGCGTGGTCATGCTGAGCAACGTGAACACACTGACTGACAAGAGAGAACTCCTCTCCCAACAGTCAGCGTGGTCACGTTGAGAAACATGAACACACTGACTGACAAGAGAGAACTCCTCTCTCATCAGTCAGCATGATCACGCTGACAACATGAACACACTGACTGTCAAGAGAGAACTCCTCTCCTGTCAATCAGTGTGGTCACACTGAGCGACGTTAACACACTGACTGACAAGAGAGAACTCCTCTCCTGTCAGTCAGTGTCATCACGCTGACAACATGAACACACTGACTGAGAGGAGAGGAGTCCTCTCCTGTCAGTCAGCGTGGCCATGCTGAGCAACTTGAACACACTGACTGACAAGAGAGAACTCGTATCCCATCAGTCATCTTGATCACGCTGACAACATGAACACACTGACTGACAAGCGAGAACTCCTCTGCCATCAGTCAGCGTGGTCACGCTGAGCAACATGAACACACTAACTGACAAGAGAGAACTCCTCTCCCATCAGTCAGCATGGTCACGCTGAGCAACGTGAACACACTGACTGACAAGAGAGAACTCCTCTGCAATCAGTCAGCGTGGTCAGGCAGAGCAATGTGAACACACTGACTGACAAGAGAGAACTCCTCTCCCATCATTCAGCGTGATCACGCTGACAACATGAACACACTGACTGACAAGAGAGAACTCCTCTCCTGTCAGTCAGCGTGGTCATGCTGAGCAACGTGAACACACTGACTGACAAGAGAGAACTCCTCTGCCATCAGTCAGCGTGGTCAGGCAGAGCAATGTGAACCCACTGACTGACAAGAGAGAACTCCTCTCCCATCATTCAGCGTGATCACGCTGACAACATGAACACACTGACTGACGAGAGAACTCCTCTGCCATCAGTCAGCATGGTCACGCTGAGCAACATGAACACACTGACTGACAAGAGAGAACTCCTCTCCCATCAGTCAGCATGGTTACGCTGAGCAACGTGAACACACTGACTGACAAGAGAGAATTCCTCTCCCATTAGTAAGCATGATCACGCTGACAACATGAACACACTAACTGACAAGAGAGAACTCCTCTCCTGTCAGTCAGAGTGGTCATGCTGAGCAAAGTGAACACACTGACTGACAAGAGAGAACTCTTCTCTCATCAGTCAGCGTGGTCACGCTGAGCAACGTGAACACACTGACTGACAAGAGAGAACTCCTCTCCCGTCAGTTAGCGTGATCACGCTGACATCATGAACACACTGACTGACAGGAGAGGAGTCCTCTCCTGTCAGTCAGCGTGGTCATGCTGAGCAACGTGAACACACTCACTGACAAGAGAGAACTCCTCTCCCATCAGTCAGCGTGGTCATTCTGAGCAACGTGAACACACTGACTGACAAGAGAGAACTCCTCTCCCATCAGTCAGCGTGATCACGCTGACAACATGAACACACTGACTGACAAGAGAGAACTCCTCTCTTGTCAGTCAGCGTGCTCATGCTGAGCAACGTGAACACACTGACTGACAAGAGAGAACTCCTCTCCCATCAGTCAGCGTGATCACGCTGAGCAACGTGAACACACTGACTGACAAGAGAGAACTCCTCTCCCATCAGTCAGCATGATCACGCTGACAACATGAAGACACTGACTGACAAGAGAGAACTCCTCTCCTGTCAGTCAACGTGGTCATGCTGAGCAACGTGAACACACTGACTGACAAGAGAGAACTCCTCTCCCATCAGTCAGCGTGGTCATGCTGAGCAACGTGAACACACTGACTGACAAGAGAGAACTCCTCTCCCATCAGTCAGCATGATCACGCTGACAACATGAACACACTGACTGACAAGAGAGAACTCCTCTCTTGTCAGTCAGCGTGCTCATGCTGAGCAACGTGAACACACTGACTGAAAAGAGAGAACTCCTCTCCCATCAGTCAGCGTGATCACGCTGAGCAACGTGAACACACTGACTGACAAGAGAGAACTCCTCTCCCATCAGTCAGCATGATCACGCTGACAACATGAACACACTGACTGACAAGAGAGAACACCTCTCCTGTCAGTCAGCATGGTAATGCTGAGCAACGTGAACACACTGACTGACAAGAGGGAACTCCTCTCCCATCAGTCAGCGTGATCATGCTGAGCAACGTGAACACACTGACTGACAGAGGAGGAGTCCTCTTTTGTCATTCAGCATGTCCACGTTGTCAGCTGAATGACGGAAGGCAGCAGAGCTCACTTCTGAGCCCTGCTGTCTCCCATTATTTTGCTGTTTGTTGTGGAGCCAAACGGCTTCGCAACAAACAGCAAATTCATTGCAGGGGCAGAGAGCAGACAGCACAGTACCCCGTGTGAATAAAGGACACGGGAGACTGTGCTGCCTTCCACTTAGGAGAGGGGGCCGCAAGGCCCCCCACAAGTGCGAGGCCGGGGGCAGTATGCCCCCCCCCATGCACTCCCTCATGACGGCCCTAGAGAAGAGTGCTGTTTAATGACACAGAAGGCGCACATGGTTTTGGTGCAATACTGGGGATTAAATGGTGCCTAGAGGAGTGGCCAGAGACATGGCATGCCATAGAATGAACCAAAAACATCACGCTACTGGAGCTGTTCCCAATATGGGTGGCGGTATGTGCATGGTGTAGCGAGCTGAGTAATAAAGAGGTGGCGGTGTGGTCCGACATCATGGCAGTAGTACAGGTGTTGAACAAAGGAAGTGCATCCTGCCCTTTGGTGCTTGAGCTATTACATTGAAAGCATTGAAAAATAGCATAATTTTGAGAGCCAGGCACATCACAGGTAAATGATGTCACTGATGCCCTGTCTCGTTCGCATTGCGGGGCATTCAGGCTGCTGAGGCCAGACTCAGAGGATCATAAGACGCCTACGCCAATGATGGCTTGCGCACTGCTACTATTGCTACAGGAGAAGGCGAGCGTAACTCGCAGCCGGGCAGGGCAAAGGAGAAAAGATCAATGGAAGGCCCAGCAAGCCCGGGGAAAGCTCCCAGGCAGGTCATAAGAAACCTCGCCAAAAATGCTTTGGCCCCGAAAAAGAGTAAGCAATATGAAAAACACTTGCTGGATGTAAAGAGGATGATCAGAATGATAGAACAGGGAGCGATATGTGCAGACCTTTAGAATGGGCATTTTCGCAGGGGAAAAGGAAAAGTTGGGCTGTGGCTCAACTAGCAGCAGTGGCATATGCAGTTAAAGTAGCTGGGGGAGGGCAGATCCAACCAACAGCGCATTGATCAAATATGCAATTAGGGGCTGGGCCAAAGTAGAAAGGGGGAAGCCAGACACCAGGGGACCCCTGAATTTTGGGAAACATGCTCCGATGCATATGAAGCAACATTGTTCAGGGCAGCATTTGGGGTAGCTTACTTTGGGGCTCTTAGGATTGGGGAACTGGTAGCAGGGAATACTACAGCAGGAGATGGCCTCCTCCTGGGGCATATAAGCGTGGGAGAGGAAGGCATGACAATATTCTAAAAAACATCCAAAAGCAACCAAATAGGAAGAGGGAGGACGATAGAGTTAGGATACATCAAAGAGAAGGGCCGCTGCCCCAGATGCATCACACAGTCCTTTCTGGTAAAACACTGGTGCAGGGGGGGCAGCAACTAATACACAAGGATAGGAAACCCCTCAGCAGGAACCAGTTCCAGTCAGTATTAAAGAAATTGATGGGGAAAGCTGGTTGGGACCCAGCAGATTTCAGTACTCACTCATTCAGAATAGGGCAGCAACTTCAGCCTGGGCCCGAGGTTTGGGTGCCAGTGGGGTCAAATGGATTGGGGGATGGAAATCCAACAGTTTTAAGAAATATGTAATAGAGGAACCTTTTATAAATGAAGCTCACATTCCTCCCTCCCCCCCTGCCCCTCCTTTCCACAGATGACGGCCTGAACAGATCGGCATGAATAGTGGGTCACTTTTTGTGACCCGGGCAGGGCGTTGGATAGAGTATATGAAACAAAGACTGTCAGACCAAAAAATGAGGAAGTGAAGAAAATGTGGAGGAGAGAGAAGTCAAATGAAAGAAGAGCAGAGTAGAGGAAAAAAGAATATGAAAGGAAGAGAACATATGAAGAAAAGAAATAGAGAAAGGAAATATAGATCAAGAGATGTTATGAAGATTTCATACTGCACAAATTCCCACCATAGTGGTCTTACAGCACCGGCACCATCTCAGAGGAAATGGTGTATTGTGCCGCCACTCTGGGTAAACAGACCATATTGTGAAGACGAAGAAGAATGTTGTGTACCGGTTGTGCGCTGCTCCTTCCATGTTGGCTGAGCTGTGTGTGGATCAATTTGCTGAACGTTAAGAATGAGTCGCCCTGGAAGAGCCGTCTCTGGTCTCTATCCTAGCAAAGCAGGCCATGTTGGGACGCAGGACTAGGATGCATAGGTAGAGTTTATGGCGGCCCACTTGCTGGAATAGCAGTGTTTGCTGTGGCTCAGGATTGTAGTGGACTGAACGAGGAATGTGAGGTGCTTAATGACAGGCCAGAAGTAGAACAACCCTTGTCTAAGAATTGTCTATGGATCCTGATGAATACAATCATCTTGACCAAAAAAGATTCATTCCATGTTTGTTACGGATGCATTGATCCTGTAACAGTACTGATATATGTTCCCACTTCTTTCGAATTCGCTTCGAATTCGCTTTTTCCAATGGTGCATCTTTTTGGCAAAATTCTGATTTCTGGGAGATTTAGCAGTGACCATGAAAAGTTCATGGAGGTCAAACAGAAAATATGTATAATCTGAAACTCTTCTGACCATCATAAATACATCTACCAAGGAGAATTCGACAAACACGTGCAGCAGCAGGGCCATCATGCCTTACAATGGAGAGCCACAACCATGGCTTTCCCCCTGGCCCCATCAAGGGGAAGATTTGTGCTATGGAGGGAGTTGTTTCCAGCCACCTGCAAGAAAAATAAAATGCGGAAAATACAAGTACCAGAATCCTTAGAGTCAATTAACTTGCCACACCTGAAAAGGAAATGAAGACACGCCTGAAAAAGCAAAGAAACACAGCCTCCCTGAAGATTGATGGAGTCATGAAAACATGCGTTTGGAGGAGAAGCTAATGCAGGAAAACCTGACTGGCAACAGAGCGCCTGCCTTGTCACCAATTTTTAAACATTGTTCCAGGAGTCCCGGGCTCAAAAGGCAGCAGCAGCAGGGCCATCATGCCTTACAATGGAGAGCCACAACCATGGCTTTCCCCCTCCCCCCATCAAGGGGAAAATTTGTGCTATGGAGGGAGTTGTTTCCAGCCACCTGCAAGAAAAATAAAATCCGGAAAATACAAGTACCAGAATCCTTAGAGTCAATTAGCTTGCCACACCTGAAAAGGAAATGAAGACATGCCTGAAAAAGCAAAGAAACACAGCTTCCCTGAAGATTGATGGAGTCATGAAAACGTGCGTTTGGAGGAGAAGCTAATGCAGGAAAACCTGACTGGCAACAGAGCGCCTGCCTTGTCACCAATTTTTAAACATTGTTCCAGGAGTCTAGGGCTCAAAAGGCAGCAGCAGCAGGGCCATCATGCCTTACAATGGAGAGCCACAACCATGGCTTTCCCCCTCCCCCCATCAAGGGGAAAATGTGTGCTATGGAGGGAGTTGTTTCCAGCCACCTGCAAGAAAAATCAAGTGCGAAAAATACAAGTACCAGAATCCTTTGAGTCAATTTACTTGCCACACCTGAAAAGGAAATGAAGACACACCTGAAAAAGCAAAGAAACACAGCCTCCCTGAAGACTTATGGAGTCATGAAAACATGCTTTTGGAGGAGAAGCTAATGCAGGAAAACCTGACTGGCAACAGAGCGCCTGCCTTGTCAGCAATTTTTAAACATGTGCGTGGGCCACTGCACCTCCAGCAAGGGTCCTTCTCACTGAAGCGGACTAAGCGACGAGGAGGACGCGAGAGCCTGGCGGTCCCTCTGACAAAGGGGCAGAGTCAGGTTCTCACTTCGAGGCAACGGGCGCTTCTGAGATTCCCCCCCCCCCATGGTCGTATAGGCCAGTCTGCCCGTTGGTGCTCTCTAAATGCTCTTTTGATTTGTACAGTGAATTGTATCGGTCAGCAGAGGTGTTTACCTGGAGTACCATTGAAACGCTAGGGCGTTATCATTTCAAAGGTTTGAAGGACACGCAGGCTTTTTTTATGGAGGTGGCCAGTCATAGGAGACACCCTCCCTCTCATACCCGAACCCTCTTTGGTGGAACTCAGGGAAAAAGTGGAAGGGGTTTGTTTTCAGGGATTGCATTCAGGGTCGGACTGGGCCATACAATTGTCTTAGGCACCAATGAAAAAGTGTCCCACAGTTGTTAATGGCAATTCATTCCTTTTGTGACACTGTTTGAATAGTACAAAGGGGAGTTTTTTAATCAAATGTAATGCAAATTGTGCATTTTAAAGAATATTTATTCGGCAACACTGGTCAAAACTACTAGCCGCATAGTGAAGAAACTCATCAAACTGGCCCACATTGGCCAAAGTCTAACTTTGACCCAAAAACTGGCCCAAAGAAGCATTTTGCGTTTTTGGTTCAGCCATGAGCCTATTTCCCTATAGGCCAGTCCGAGCCTAATTGCATTGGATAGGGTCCATTAAATATTCAACATGTGCTAAATATGCTAAACTACTTTTTATTCTTGCTCCCGTTCTCCATGTATAGAATAATATTTAATTTTAATGCAGCTGTGCTTTAATCCTATACAATCAGGAGCATGTCACACTTGTGTCCTGCCTGTTGCGTAGTTAATACGCGGTACTGCGCATGCGCGGGGCACAACGAGGCTCGCGCATGCGCGTTATCAATAAAGACGGTCCCGGCTGGCAGTTTGCGCCAGAGACTAGAGCAGCAACACGTCTCCGGCCTGTCTCTCTGTGTGAGTGCTGGATGCGTGTGTGTGTGTCTGCGTGTGGGGCCTGACATCGCCCCACAATACCACACTGGCGACGAGGACGGCGCGGGAGCAGTCCTCCGCTCTGGTAGCGTCCAGCAAGGAGAACGCTGCTCTGTGTCGGCAAGGGCCCACAAGTGTGGCCGGCAGCCATTTTGGATAGTGCACGGAACGCAGTGGTTGTGGCCCATGAGGGTGCTCGTGCGCCACCTGTGATTTGCACAGAAAAGCATCAATTTTTGGACCCTCCATAGCCTGTGCAGCCGCAAGGTTGTGGCATTTTGACAAAAAAGGAAAGAAGAGTGGCACTGAGGAAAATATTGCGCCAAGGGTGATCCGGGGCCCTATCTTCAAAGCAGTTCAACGCATACCTGTGAGTACCATGCAGAAAAATGGGGGAGGAAGAGGAACAGGATGGCACTCCTGCCCCCATCCCTCGCAGGGTGAACAGCACACTAGCCCCCATGCCCGAATTTGATACCACGGGCCCACCTTCCAAGTTGGGGCCTAAATGGCTCCTATGGGTGAAGAGGTTGGAGATGTTCTTCACGGCCTCTGGGATCACGGAGGATAAAGAAAGAATCGCAATCATGGTGTACTCAGCAGGGGCCGAGGTTCACAAGATATATGACTCTCTGAACATTCCGGCTGCGACATATGGTGCAGTGAAGCAGGCGCTCCGAGATCACTTTCTGCCAATGGCGAATGTAGACTTTGATAGGTTCGTCAAGAGTGTGGAAAGACAACGAGAGGAAGAGTCATTGGATCAATTTTGTGCACGTCTCAGAGTTCTGGCAAGCTCCTGTAGATGGGGAAATGAAGAGGAGATGGTTCGGAACCAGTTGTTGCAGGGCTGCAGCTCCGGTAAACTGAGGAGGCAGGTATTGAGGGAACCTGGTTTGACCCTACAATAGATCCTGGACACAGGGAGGGCCTGTGAGCTGGCTGACGCGAGGGGTGCGAAAATTGATGCAGTCAAGCATGGGAGAAAGGAAGGCAAGGCTTTGGCAATTGGCCGCACTACCCCAGGAAAGTCAAGGTCGGCGTCAAGAGGAGGTGATAGCCCCTGGGGGCATAGCAACGATCCCTCGTGCCAATATTGTGGGTACGACCTGCCACACATGGGTGACTGTCCAGCCAAATCGAGAACCTGTGGCCAGTGTAACACACCAGGACATTATGCTAGGGTGTGCAGAGCAACAGCACCTGTTGCAGCATCGAGAGGGCCCGAAAGGGTTGCTAGAGGCAGCACTCGGAGAGTGAAGGGTGTATCATCCATTGAACGAGGTATGCAGGACCTAAACATCGCCGAGGAGGAGGAGGAGGAAGAGGAAATCTTCTTCATCTCAAGTACAGCTGAAGGCCCCGGCAGAAGACGACAACTCAAGTGCACGGTTAACATTGGGGAAACACCCACACCGGTCTTGATAGACACTGGAGCGTCCGTCTGTGCGCTGGCGACGGAACAACAACACATTCACTGGTCCACCAAGCCTAGCCGAGTCCACAGCATGTATATACGCTTTAGGAGGACACACACCGCTCCCCATCCAAGGAGTATTCGTGGCCCCAGTCACTCACGGACAAAATCGAATAAGGGCAAGGTTCTTTGTCACAGATGTGAGCCCGCATTCCCTTCTGAGTTGTGCTGCGGCTGAGGCATTGGACATTGTACACTTCTCATTTGCGGTCTACCACACTGACTTGGAAAACTTGTTGAGTCGTTTTGAGACGATATTCCAAGGGATAGGGAAACTGAAGGCTGACCCAATACGCCTCCACATCGATGGGTCTGTGAGACCAACGGCTCTCAAACACCGCTGCGTCCCTTTCCATCTGAGGACACAGGTGGAACGCGAGCTGCAATCCTTGATAGACAAGGACATCATTGAGAAGGTAGAGGGCCCTACCCCGTGGGTCTCCGCGATCGTGGTAGCCCCAAAGCCCAAACAGCCGGGTGCGGTACGCATCTGCGTGGACATGAGGCTTCCCAACCTAGCGATCAAAAGAGAGCGCCACATAACACCCACCCTGGACAACATCATTAGGGAGCTTCAAGGGGCGAAAGTGTTCTCAAAACTGGATTTGAGATCCGGGTACCATCAGTTGGAGCGCCACCCCGAGTTAAGATACATTACAACGTTTACGACTCACGAGGGGTTATACCGATATAAAAGACTAAGTTTTGGTATTTCTTCCGCGGCAGAGGTCTTCCAGAATACCATCAGGGGAGCCCTGTCTGGACTCAAGGGAGTGATAAACATGTCGAATGACATTCTGGTCTTCGCCCGTTCCGAGGCTGAACACCTAAACGCCTGGAAAGCACACTGGTGAGGCTGCGCGACCTAGGGTTGACATTGCTCAAAGAGAAGTGTGAGTTCCTGAGAGACAGGCTGGAATTTTTCGGGTTCGTCTTCCACGCGGGGGGCATATCACCTGATCCCGAAAAAGTGAAAGACATCCGGGAAGCGACCCCGCCGACCTCACCATCTGAAATCAGAAGCTTCCTGGGTATGGTGACGTATTGTGGTCGCTTCATCCACGATCTAGCCTCCCTGTCGGAACCCAGCAAAGCGCTAACAGAGACGGAGAGACGGTACTCTCAGATTGAACGGGAAGCGCTGGCCATCCTATGGGGGTGCAGGCATTTCCGGATATACATTTTGGGTAAACCGGTCGTGGTGGTAACAGACCACAAGCCTCTCATCCCGATCTTGTCCGGAACCTCATCCAAACCACCGCCTAGAATAGAGAGATGGATGCTGTCATTAATGCAGGACCTAAACATCGCTGAGGATGCTGTAAACTGCTGTATCGACCAGGCCCTGACAACCCGGCAGACTACCTGTCCCGCCATCCAGGTGCGGGGAGGCCAAAGGACACAGTGGAAGAAGCAGAGGGTATTGAAGCGGTGGAATCGGCGCTGCCCGTTGACCTATCCCGCCAGGAGATCGCGGAAGACTCCAACATGGACGAGGCGTTCACAAAGATCAAGCTTGCAATGGCCAATGGAGAATGGCAAGAGGTCCTCCAGGACAACTCCCGAAGGAACGCAGGGGCTCAGAAAGACCTGCAGGCCCTCTGGAAGGCACGCCATGAGCTCTCGGTAGCCGAGGATGGCCTCCTGCTGAGGGGTCACCAGATTGTCATCCAGAGAACACTGGTTGACAAGGTTCTGCAGCTCGCACACAATGGGCACCAAGGGATGGCCAAGATGAAAGCAAGACTGAGACTCAAGGTCTGGTTCCCCAACCTGGAAAGTAGAGTGGAGGAGTTTGTGAGAAGGTGCATCCCCTGCCAAGCAGCACACCCGGTGGAGAGGGCCCCGCCAATCCAAACCATGGAGAGAAGTGACCAGCCATGGGGGACGGTCCATGCCGATTTTGGATCCACCGGCCGAGGGCTCTATTTTCTAGTGGTGACAGACCAGCGGTCCAGCTATCCGGAGGTTGAACTGGTGGAATCGATGGCAAGTGACCACACCATCATGGCGCTGGAAAAGATGTTCGCCACGCATGGATTTCCGGTGGAGATATGCTCAGAAAATGGGGCACCGTTTCGGGGGCAACGTTTTGCTCAATATTGTGAGGAGAGGGGAATATGCCATAGGAAAATCACACCTCTCTGGCCAAGGGCAAATGGGGAGGTAGAGCGCTTCATGCGAACGCTCAACAAAGTGTTCTGCATATCAGCAGACGGAGGCGCAGACCTCAGACGCAACTTAGTTGACTTCCTCCGAGAGTATCGCTCGACCCCCCATCAATCAACCGGGGTCGCCCCAGCCGAAGCACTCTTCAAGCGTGTACCAAGAGGGCTCCTGCCGGAAATGGAAGGCCGCCAGCCGGGGGAGATTGAAAATAGTCCCGTGCGAACGGAGAGGGCAGCGCGGAACGAAAATGAGACGATCAGGAGGAAGCTCTCGGAGAGGCCGATTGTGGTGGGGGATACCGTGCTGGTGCGAAACAGGAGAGCAGAAGGGAAGTTATTGTTAACCTACGAAACACAGCCCCTAGGGGTGACGCATGTAAACGGCTCGATGGTCACAGCTGCCAACGCACGTGGAACCGTCACCAGGAACATCTCGTTTTTCAAGCGCGTGGGGTCTGCCGAAACGGATGAAGTCTACACTCCAGCACCTGAGCCAAGCGATGGACCGCCACTGAGACACGATGGACTGGCTGAGACTCAAGGGACCCAAGAGGTGCCTCAGGCCGAGGCACGCAGGTACCCGAGCCGGGCGGGGCGCAAGCCGCCGCAGAGGTTCCAAGACTTCATTATGGACCCTGCTTCATAATCTTGGCCGTGCTGGAACGTTTATGTTTGAAGCATAAGTTGTTAAACTACACTGTTAATTAATGTTCATTGTTTGGGGAAAAAGGAGGGATGTTGCGTAGTTAATACGCGGTACTACGCATGCGCGGGCCACAACGAGGCTCGCGCATGCGCGTTATCAATAAAGACGGTCCCGGCCGGCAGTTCGCGCCGGAGACCAGAGTAGCAACACGTCTCCGGCGTGTCTCTCTGTGTGAGTGCTGGATGTGTGTGTGTGTGTCTGCGTGTGGGGCCTGACATCGCCCCACAATACCACACTGCCCCTAAGCACTGGCCAGTTATTCTCCACCCAACCCCCCGGCCCACAACGTGGTTGTCGGTCACGTTAGCTATCGGTCACGTGGGCTGGAAATAGGCGTGGCATCTGCCTAGAGTGATTGCAGTCATTCTGTGCCTGTATACCGTGCCCCGCTGCTTCCGTAACTGGGAGCACGTAGTCCTACTTGTGTTATGTCGCATCTGAACCTTTTGTAGAACTGCTACTGTCATTCTGTTTGTGCGTGGTGCACTGGTGAACTATGTGTCAGTCTATTTTGTATAGAGAACGAGAAGGCACAGCAACAGTGCATAAACACCTGGCATTCAACTTAGGTCCTGGACATCGCACACCATAGCTCTCTTGAGAGCACGGGTGGACTGGGAACCAAAGGAAGCCCTTGAAATAATGTTCACAGTGCCCCAAAATTACACATTTTCAGCAAGCCCAGCCCATTTCCTATGAGAAAATCTGGAAATAAAATAGGCTACCACACAAAAGAGGCCCAGGGTGCAGAGGCCTACCGGGAAATCTCCAGAGTTCCCTATAGGCCAGCCCACCTGTGCTTGAGAGGCAGACCTAACAATAAACTGGGATTGAAGAATTATTCTAAGAAATATGATATGATGTGCAGATGACACCAGAGTGAGCATTTAGCAAACACATCGTGTGATTTCTTTTAAAATCCAGCAAAAAAGGAAAGCCAGTTAGCGTTGCATTGTAAAGTAAAATGGCGTGGGCGTTCATCCCTTGTGAGCAGCCAGGGCACAGGTGTTTTCTACCTATTGAGTTGCTTAGGGTCATTCTCCTTTTTGGCACCTGGTGTGTACCTGGTGTGTACGGTAGTTGGCAGGCATGCCTGAAAGCTGTAGGCTGTATTGTTCACATTGTTATAACAAGTACTCTACAACAACGGACATGGGCATGTTTGACAGCCATCTGCTTTCAAAGAAGTGAAATATAAGAACAGCCTTTTAGGCAGACCTTTTTTTAATTATCACCCAGCGAGGGGTGTGTGGTGGACTCCCAGCCAATTAGGAGGTGCAGAATGGGGCCTTTACCTCATGGTAAAGGCCCAGAGCCTCCTCGGAAGCAGGAGACCACCAACGTACCCGCCACTAATTTAGGTACATGCTCCCCCTGGACATGCAATCCCTTTCCTCTCCTTATCCACACCCCCAACCCCTATCCCTGCCCCACTTGCCTTGCGCTCCTTGCGTGTTCCCGGTGCATCTCTGTCCCAGCAATGGCTGCCATGGTAAGGCAGAAGGGACTAATTGTTCCCTTCTCCCTAATCCTGTAGCGTATGCAACGGGACATGAACTGACCAAATAATGCCCCCCCAGCATGGGGTTTATTGCTTAAATATGGCTCGAGAGAGGTTTAGCTAGCTGATGCTCAAGGCTAATGAGAAACGTCATTGTTGACATGTATATACTTAGCTATATAGTTCATTCAATAAACCTCATGCATCATGACAACTCACATCAGTCAGAGCATTTAATAGAGAGCAGGGAGCTCCCTTCCTTTGATTCTCCGGGAGGAAGGGTAACACCTCCCCTCAGGGCAAAGGAGCTCTCACCAGGAGATCTTCTGAAAACCCTGCTTCAAAGAGGCACTCGCATAACAAAGATCAGCCTCATTCCAGGGTTTTGCACCCCAAGGGGCCTTTGAAGTCAGCAGACTTTGGGAAGGGGAGCCATAGAAAGATGGTTCACTTGAGAATGGGTTTCATCTTCTTAGTTGTCTGTTAGGACTCACTTCCTTCTGGTTCCTTCCATTTCCTTTAGGACAATGCACTCAGGGTATGATGACATAAGGCAAGGTCCTTACAGAAACAGGGATCAAACCCCTTACAGCAGGCTTGATTGGAGCCAATCAACTGTGACATTTTGCATTTTTAAGAAGGTGTTCTCCATCCCCCACCACCCACCCACCACTGATTCAACTTTGGACATCAGAAGGAGAAGAATACACCTTTGGACCTCCGCTGTGAGAGCAGTCCATTCCAAATTCCTCTTCCATAGAGGTGAAGGCAGAGGGCTTTTAAAACAGAGGAGATCTCTATCCCATAGCTATTCCCAACGAAAATTGATCATGAACGGATGTGGACCAAGCCCTCTCACTCTGCCTGCTGCACTGGAAGCGGGTTCCTTGCAGGAGGGGAAAGTATCCATGTAGGTGCTAAACAAACTCCTTGGACTAGGAGTGCAGAGCAAAAAGATCTCATCTTGCCCTAAAGCCACTGGATTGTGACTCACAGCAACCAGACAAGTCCAAAGCAGCCTAGAGTCTGGTTTCGCACTTCGAGTTGCCTTTGAACTGCTTTGGCATGCTCAATGCCTTTGCGCCCTTACACGACCTGCGGTTCTGCTTTTAGTATTCTAACGTCATCTTCGAACCGCTGAATGTATCTTCAAACTGTTCAACGCCATCTCTCACCAGCAATACTCCTTGCTGCCTCAACTCGAATGCTGGCTCATTGCTGTGGAGGCACCCAACTTTGATCCAACAGGACCTCATTGCGACCCGACTCGAACTGCATTATCTCGAGTGCCGCCTTGAACTACATAGTGCCCCATCACGACGCTGACTCGCTGCTGGATCAATGCAACTCACATCATCTTGAACCTGGTTGCTGAAAAACACAGAGAAGCAAGGCTCAATGCTGTCAAGCCTCCCAAGACAAGAATAAGGTACTGTTAAGAAGTCCAGTCCCCCCCCACTCCCAGTTTCTTGGAACATAGTGACTTGGAAGGTCCTTTATTCAGCGAATTCTTTAGGAACATATTCTTTGAACAGTGGCATCGCTGCATTTCTTTGCCTAAACACCCATGTTCATTCAGCCAGATTGCCATACTCCACCAGTCCGCATTTTCTGTGTTTATTATTACAGGGGTGGGTTTTTGCTCGTTTTTTTTTTACTATGTTTTTTGCCTTTTATTGTCTAATTAAAGCATATATATTTTTACAGAACCTTGATTGGACATTCTTTCATTTTGGATTCCTTATAATATTGTTGTTGGTGTTGCATGTATAATCACCTCACACCCCGGCTGAGAGTGTAGCCTGCCCTCTGCTCATGTCACCACAACATGCGAAGGAGGCATACCAGTCAGGCAGTGTCTGTTTCACCTCTTGTTATTGGGGTGACTGCTGGTTTAGTCGTAGTGTGGCACTGAGCAGGAAGTTTAGCCACTGCTCATCCCTCTACTCCTGTAGAGCAGTGGTAATTTCATCACAGGAAATTGTAGTGAAAAACAACTGAAGAGTGAAATATGTCAGACCCCTGGCAGGGTGGGATCAGAATGAAACATATTACAACCGTGCCTTCAGCATGATATGATATGGCATTTATAACGTGCCTATACACAAGTATTTCAAGGCGCGAATGTGCAATGGTGTCTTAAGACTGATTGAGGATTTGCACTCTGTGCTTATGACTTGGCTAGTCACAAGCTGTGGGATATCTGACCCAGCAATGGGCACTCTCAAAATCTATGAGATGCTAGGGATAGATCAGGGGCAACGTGCTTGCCCTGGAAGCAAGACGACATGGAGCACCACAGGTTCGATCCCTGGTCCGCCTGTAGAAACCTCTGGGTATTAAGCGCGTTATAAATAACCCATTATATCATGTTAATGAATGCACACCACTCAATTCAATCTAAAGTAGGACCAGATACGATACAATCACCAGGGAGCGTTTTCAGTCTACAGTGGCTGATGACCATTAATGCCCACAACACGTGTGTCGATACTCCAATCGTTGTAAGGCATGTTAAAGCAGGATACATGGGGCATATTGCCCCTGGGATCTCCCTTCATTACCACCCCAAAACTCGTTAAAACAGATGAATAGCACCGTTTGCAAACCCTGCCTACCATTAGGAAAGAACGCCAGCCAGGCATACTCTAAGCTCGAAAAGGCATTCTACTCTTCAAAAATGATGAATTGTCCAACTCAACTGCCCAGATACACAATGCCTTGGAAAGGAAGCGTGTGCCCATTTACAGCTTGGCCCATGCTGTCTCTCTCTCATTGGCCCCAGGCTTCTCCACCTGCAGATACGCACAGTGAGCCGCACGTTCATATCACACAGGTGTTCATTTTCGACAGATTGCATTAATCCTCCTTTTGAACAGCTTGGAATCTCTCTTCGGAGGGCACCTTGTCTACCCCAGGACTAATTAACTACACATGCAGCCTGATGCCTTAGCCAGAGCTTCCTGTTTGACATGACAACATGAACACCACTTCTGCAGAATACACCGAATTCAGAATACACAGAAAGAGGGAATTCCCCTTGAACCGCTGAAGCAGAAAACCTACGGAAACATATTTAACAACCATTTCTTAGCAGAAACATTGAAATGCGTGGTGGCAAAGCCGCCTCGACACCACTGCAGGTGGAATGTAAGGTCATTCAGGGCTCTGCAGGTGGTAATCCTGGACTGTCCGGAAGAGCTTCTGTGATTGGCCCATTCTGGCGGTGCTTCGCTACTGAGATAATCAACTTTGGCGCAGTATTTGATACAAAACACAAACCCGTCCATCTTCAGCATCATCCTCAATTCGCCACCCCACCATTGAACCGCATTCATTGGCAATGGTGGTTAAATAGTAACATGGACATCAACCAGCGAGAAATTCCTTTTGATCAGCTTCCCTCTTAACCTTTCCTTTCCAATGCCCAATGCAGCCCACTCAGCCACATGGCAAAACCCTTAAGGGCATCGTTGCCCCATGCACCAGGGGCCATCATGTCCAAATGCAAATACCTACCTGTTTCCATCTTCTGCTACCATATTGAAATCTATCCTGACCTAATCAATTGCTCTGATGCCACTTAATGTGATCCCTGTGTGCAGGAATGCCATCTGCGCGAATGTGCAAGCATGAGCTATTTAAACCATTTTTACTATGTAAAATTATGCTGGTTTTCTCTCTCCAAAGGTGAGCTCTGATAATCAGGCCTCACTTGCTAAATGCTCCATGCTGAAAAAGTATAGTACACATGTTGTCTCTTTGCCAGACTTTGTCGTCTGACATCCCAGGAACTGCAATGTGATTTGGCAACATGACAGCCCCAAAGTAACATCTACATTCTAGAAACTGCCAGCTGGAATCCAAACTATTCCAACAGCCATGGTCTGCCCTTAACAGTGGGCACTCGTGATTCAAATTATATATAACTGTACATCCCCATCACCTTGAAGTAGTTCTTTGGTGAATATAAATGTAATGCTGTTTCCTGTATGATATAGTGGACTATGAGGAATTACAATTATACATTGCTTAAACCATTGGATACCATTTTATTATCAGCTGGTTTCCTTTGACTCCTACAATTGTCAAAGCTTTTCTGTATTTCTATCTGGGGCAGGGGTTCACCCAGAACAGGTTGATGAGCCCAGCCCTGGATACTCCATTTGTTCTTTGCTTAAAAAGCTTGACACCTTCCCAGTAGAACAGGGCATATCAGCAGGTGGTAGAGTGGAGTCTAGTGCAGCACCACAGGGATTATTACTGCAGTATCTTTGATCAGGCAGACATGAGAGGGGGAAGTATGGTTGGGTTTAGGGGAAGTTTTGTCCTCAGAGGAAGTATCATTCCCCCTTGAAAATGTTTAGGCCCCACTCCTTCCTGTGCCACCTGCTAACTTCCTGCAGGCAAAGAGCTCTAGGAGATGCCTCCAGAAAGCAAAAATATTGTTACAGCATCTGAGATTGGCCCTTTATAGAAGACTTGACATGGGCCAATCCACTGTGGCCAAATTAGTAAAAACGGGGGGGGGGGGGGTTAGGCCACCAATCCTTGGGGGATTCATTGGACTCAAGAAGAAGAATGATTTCAATGGAATCTTATCGGGACATCAGTCAGCCCAATGTCCCCTGGCATTTGAGTGAAGATAATGGTTTCCAAGGAAGGTGCAAGAACTTCCCCACAACCACTTGAGGAGAACATTTAGAGTGGCCTGCTGCTGGAAAGCCTGGCTGTTGCTAAAACACCTCAAATGATACAGATACAAGTTTTTCCTGCAACCCTCCTTGCTGGGAAGGACCGAAGAAGGACTTACATTTCCTCTGAGATCCTAGTGTCCGAAAGCAATCCCGGAACTAAAAGGTGGATGCTGGGGCTCTGTTTACTACTTCAAACCGCTTTTGAGCTGATTTAAGCTCGAGCCATTTTTTGAGCTGCTACCAGACCCACCAGAGCTGCTTCGACATTCTATGCTTTAATACTGCTTAAATCGGCTTCGAGACGTCAATTCAACCATCAACTGCCGGTTTTCCAGTGCCATCAATCCAATCACATCTGTCATATCACATCAAGATGGTGGACCTAGTCAAACTGGGTCACTAATACAATTTAATCAATACGTTGAGTCACCAAGTTTCCTTCCAGTCTCTAACCAATTGCAGCACATTGAAGGGCCCTGTGTCTGCCATCCGTTAAACAAGCTTGACCATCTTGACGATGACTGAACCACAGGGAAAGTGCCTAGACATTGTGAGCCCCAAGAAGAGGGTTTAAAGTTATACACAGTGGTTTTGTCCCCATGGCCTTGTTTCAGGGGTTCTGGTGACAAATTAGACCTCATTCCATGCCTTTCACTGAAACATAGATTTAAAGCTGAACATTGCCTGCATACCCCAGTCCTCATAGTTCCCCTTTCAACCAAATGCCTACATATTCTGTGCATTTCATTACAGGGGTGGGTTGTTAGTTTTCATGTTTGTCTGGCTTTTTAGTTTGATTAAAGGCACCTATTTTCTTTAGACCTTTCTTTGGTAATTTCTTTTATTTTGGTACCTTCAGTACTATTGTAATTTTGGACGGTTCCTTGCTGGCTCAGACCCTCCTTGACGAGGGTAGCCTGCTCTCAGGCTACATGTGTCAGGATTAGTCAGGCGAGTACAAAGGCAGCGAATATGGCAAGGGAAATGTGCACCCAGGAACTACGACTCAGGTATGCTAGAACCCAGGAGTGCAAATAGAGTGTGACATCAAAACCAATATATGAAAAGGGATGTGGGGTAAGCACCTGACCGCGAGGAAAGTCGGCAAGCGCCTTACCCCCAATTGCTGTTACAGGTACTGACAGCGCTAAACCCACGTGGAGGGCAAGCAATGACAGGATCTGTGTACTAACACTCTTGATGGTATAATATAAGGGAACTTAAGAACTGTACTCACGAGGACGAGATAAACCTCTTGAATGTCAGCTAGCCCACGAATCCTGTTGAAGAAACTGGGACCCCGAAAGGCTAGAACAGCAATGGAAGGAAAATGAAATACCTAAGTGGGAATAGTGTTTACAAAATAGTGAGGAAAACATAAGCATTCACACAGGAGCTAGCTACTACCGCACACCACACCTAATAATCAAAGGGAAAATAAATGCAGAAGTGCAGTGGAAAACATGGAATGGATCCTCTAGAAAGTAAGGATCAGGAGCAGGGAAAAAACGAAATAACCTATGCAAACTTCTCCCTACCCCTCCAAGGAAAAGACAGGAAACTAAACTAAGAGGAAGGCTAAGGCAAATGGGTAACAGCAGCAAAGGACAGTCAAAGAAATATAGAACACAGACAAACTGGGCTGCATCTAAAAGGGGAAAGCACTGAGAATTGCTGCCTGTAAACAGAGGAAGACAAAAAGGGAAATCAAGGGAGCAGAAATCAATTAGCGCATGAATCCGAAATTCAGGGCGGAGGAACAAGAAAGCAGGAACTAGGAACCAGGTACAAAGGCAAGGAACAAGGAACAAGGGACTAGTCACAACAGGAACACTGCAAACGATGACCAGCGCTGGACTGAAGTGAGACTGAGGCTTTTAAAGCTGCTTAACGAGCACACGCCTCGGGTGTGCTGATAGCTGCACCTGCCGCCACAGCTGTTACCTATCCTCCACCCAACCTTGTGTTGCAAGGGTGGAGGTGGAGCAGTGGGCCAGGCATTCTGGGAAGCATAGTCATTTGGTTAAAGAAGCATGCTGGCTGCCAAAAACCTGGAATGGATCCGGAAGGGAAGTAGCTGGGAAAATAGGGATTTAGCGCTCCCAAATCATCACAGCACTGTAGCATAAAGTTCGGAGGAAAAGTCCAGTAGGGAATAAACCCCAAATCATGCCCCCAAATGGTGGGAACGGGAGCGAAGGGAGCGAGTCGTGACAGTATACCCCCTCCTACGGCCGGCTTCGGGTGCCCGCCACCCGCACGAGACATCTTCTTTCCATGATGGGAGTGCTTTTTCTTTGGAGGTGGCACTGATGGAAATGGTGGCCTGTGGGCAAAGGCAGATGGACTTCCATGATAGGAGTGCTTTGTCTTTGGAGGTGGTACTGATGGAAACGGTGGCTTCTGGTGAGGAAGAGACTCATGGTTCGAAGAAAGGCATGAAGAACTTGCAGGACCAGAAGCAGAGTTGGAAGGTCCAGGAAGCTCAGTCACTGGGAGTGGACCCTTATAAGTCTTTGAGGAGGGAGGCAGGCTGGTGCAACATGCCTTAGGCAATGGTAGAAGCTCTGTTAGCCTTTCTGCCGAGAGTGGACATGCGGGAGGTGAGGAAAATGCTGGCTTCAGGAAAGGTTTATGCTCAGCCATTAGAGAAGGTGGTGGCTGAGGTAGAGGTTCAGATTTCCTTCTGTCATCCATCTGGGAAAAGGCTTGTGGTTGAAAGTGACTAAGGTTTGACTGCACATGTTCTACGCCTTGGAGACCTGAAAGTCCAATGGGTTGTACAAGGCTAGTACTCCTGGTGACAGTCGTGTAGCCACTTTGTTTCACGTGGGATACCACAGCAGGGATGTTTGGCATCCTGATAGGAGTGATAGACGCAGTACTTGGTATTTCAGGCAGACTCGCAGAAGGAGCAATAACAGACACATCTTGAACTGCAGCAGTCATTCCCTTCCTTTGGCTACTAGCACCCGACTGGTGCTTCTTGGCGGAATTCTGTTGCACAAGTCCTGTAGGTAATACGCCGGTCTGCACCACCCCTTGTGCACACCCAAGTGAGTGGTTCTGACTCACCACTTGGTCCAGCTTGATGACTCTGAAGCGGGAGCTGGCAAAAGTCTCAAACTCTGATGCTGCATCTTTAGGAGGCTCTGATGCTAAAGTGAAGCAGTTGGGAGAATCGTCTTGTGGAAAAGGCAGGCATTCTGGTGCTCCTCCTGAAGCAAAAGAAAGGCAGGCTAGACGTTCATCGACTGGAAATGGTTGGGATTCAGGAGGAATCGCTGGAGCAGAAGAAAATACAGCAGAATCTGATGGTGTAGACAGGTATACCTCTGATATTGGCAGCGAGGCTATGCAGGATACAGGCGTCTCATGAACTGAAGGCAAATACTCAGTATACTCCGGGACTGAAGACATGCTCTTTTGATGGACTACCGGAGGCTCTAAAGCTGAAGGATGATCTGCAGGATGAGTCACTGTAGCTGAAGACAGGCAGGTCAGGGGAAACCTTGAGGCTGAAGGCATGCAAGCTGGAGCAATCTCGGTTGCTGGATACAAGCATGTCCAGGTCTTTGGGACTGGCTCTTGAGTAAATGGCAGACATGGCAGCGGTTCATTGGTTGAAGACAGGTGTGCCAAAGATGACTGCAGGGCTGTGGATTGAATCATAGAAGAGTCAATGGTTGTAGGAGGACAGACAGAAGTCTCAGAAGTTGACAGACCCATCGGTGGCTCAGGAATGAAGGGCACCTTTAGGGCAGTAGACTCCTTGGCACCAGTAACCAAAGACTGAGCTGTACCCTTGCAGTCCCTTTCTTTAGTGGGTGACACAGAGTCTTTTTCTTTGTAGAAGTCAAAATCAATCAGTGGAATCACCATAGTAAAGTCTCTGTTAATCAGGATTTCGTCTATTGTCCATTCCTCTGTTTTAGCTTCTGAAAGAGGCAGATTATCAATCAACAGTTCAGGAACCGCCTGACGGTTCTTTGGTTCAGTATACTGTGGAATGAGTCCATCAGAACATGAAATCTGTACTGTCTCTGACTGTTCGTATTGATCAGAAGTGGCAGAAGGAAGAGTGAACCCAGAGGTAACATTGTTTTCCACATCCGCTTTAACATCTACTTCAGTCTCAGCAGCTGTATCAAGAGCAGGGCCTAAGCCTACGGTAGTGACTGAATCTGTGTATGCCACCATTGTGGATTGTGTTTGGAAATCAGAAGCTTGTATGTGTGCTAGCTCAGAATTATGACAAACTGCTACACAGGGTATTTTTGGTAAAGGAGTGGCTTGTAACTCTTCAGCTAACTGCAATCCCTGATAAACAGCAGAACAAATGTTAGAACCTGTGCCTAGATTAAGCGCTGTGCTAGACGAAAGACCTTCACTCCCAATAGATCTAACATATCGACAAATATCATGGTTTACCAAAGTCTCTGCACTCAGGGGCTGAACAGTGTTCACTTCCTCCACATCAACAGATAAAGTCTGAGGTGTATTCAGTAAAGAGTGTAAGGTTTTATTTTCCTCTTGTGCAGAAATGAGTTCTTGTCTTAACTCCTCAAGTTTAGCTCTTAGCATGCCCTGCATTAACTGTACATCACTATCAGTAGGCACAGGGGGAAGCATAGTGGCATCAGGGCTGGATCCTGCACTAGCAATCTGGATGTGCATCGATTGTACATTGTCCTCTACTGCTTGCAGGTTCTGTGATTTATAGTTTATCTTTCCAACTTGGTCTGTGTTTCCCTTAAACAAACTATTGACATTAGACCTCTTGGCATTAGGGACTACAGTATGTACCTGTGCAACAGAGTATGCGTTAGACTGAGGGTAGAAAACAGAAGTTATGCAAGAAACCCCTCCATTCTTTATGTTGGTATCATGAAACTGTTCTATCTGAGGTGAAGCACAACTGGAATCATGGGGTTCAACAACAGAGGTACTCTCGTATAATAAGTCTAACAGTGTGTTGTTTTCTGCGGCTAAGGCTTGTGCTGACATAGAATCGGGATCAAAACCAAAGATAGAACTAGGATCAGGCCATGTAGGATGTGCCATCCTATGGGAAAAATACTTTGCACGTAAATGCCCATTCGTGACAAGGAGTTCATTTAAGTCAGGACTAGTGATTTGATTGTCACAGGTAAATGTAGGGGAAGCTTTCTGTACAAACTTGTTAGAGGCCTTGCTGCCTTTCTTTCTTAAACTTGCCATATTCAATGGGAATTTTGGGCTGGTCATACTGTCAGGATTAGTCAGGCGAGTACAAAGGCAGCGAATATGGCAAGGGAAATGTGCACCCAGGAACTACGACTCAGGTATGCTAGAACCCAGGAGTGCAAATAGAGTGTGACATCAAAACCAATATATGAAAAGGGATGTGGGGTAAGCACCTGACCGCGAGGAAAGTCGGCAAGCGCCTTACCCCCAATTGCTGTTACAGGTACTGACAGCGCTAAACCCACGTGGAGGGCAAGCAATGACAGGATCTGTGTACTAACACTCTTGATGGTATAATATAAGGGAACTTAAGAACTGTACTCACGAGGACGAGATAAACCTCTTGAATGTCAGCTAGCCCACGAATCCTGTTGAAGAAACTGGGACCCCGAAAGGCTAGAACAGCAATGGAAGGAAAATGAAATACCTAAGTGGGAATAGTGTTTACAAAATAGTGAGGAAAACATAAGCATTCACACAGGAGCTAGCTACTACCGCACACCACACCTAATAATCAAAGGGAAAATAAATGCAGAAGTGCAGTGGAAAACATGGAATGGATCCTCTAGAAAGTAAGGATCAGGAGCAGGGAAAAAACGAAATAACCTATGCAAACTTCTCCCTACCCCTCCAAGGAAAAGACAGGAAACTAAACTAAGAGGAAGGCTAAGGCAAATGGGTAACAGCAGCAAAGGACAGTCAAAGAAATATAGAACACAGACAAACTGGGCTGCATCTAAAAGGGGAAAGCACTGAGAATTGCTGCCTGTAAACAGAGGAAGACAAAAAGGGAAATCAAGGGAGCAGAAATCAATTAGCGCATGAATCCGAAATTCAGGGCGGAGGAACAAGAAAGCAGGAACTAGGAACCAGGTACAAAGGCAAGGAACAAGGAACAAGGGACTAGTCACAACAGGAACACTGCAAACGATGACCAGCGCTGGACTGAAGTGAGACTGAGGCTTTTAAAGCTGCTTAACGAGCACACGCCTCGGGTGTGCTGATAGCTGCACCTGCCGCCACAGCTGTTACCTATCCTCCACCCAACCTTGTGTTGCAAGGGTGGAGGTGGAGCAGTGGGCCAGGCATTCTGGGAAGCATAGTCATTTGGTTAAAGAAGCATGCTGGCTGCCAAAAACCTGGAATGGATCCGGAAGGGAAGTAGCTGGGAAAATAGGGATTTAGCGCTCCCAAATCATCACAGCACTGTAGCATAAAGTTCGGAGGAAAAGTCCAGTAGGGAATAAACCCCAAATCATGCCCCCAAATGGTGGGAACGGGAGCGAAGGGAGCGAGTCGTGACAGTATACCCCCTCCTACGGCCGGCTTCGGGTGCCCGCCACCCGCACGAGACATCTTCTTTCCATGATGGGAGTGCTTTTTCTTTGGAGGTGGCACTGATGGAAATGGTGGCCTGTGGGCAAAGGCAGATGGACTTCCATGATAGGAGTGCTTTGTCTTTGGAGGTGGTACTGATGGAAACGGTGGCTTCTGGTGAGGAAGAGACTCATGGTTCGAAGAAAGGCATGAAGAACTTGCAGGACCAGAAGCAGAGTTGGAAGGTCCAGGAAGCTCAGTCACTGGGAGTGGACCCTTATAAGTCTTTGAGGAGGGAGGCAGGCTGGTGCAACATGCCTTAGGCAATGGTCGAAGCTCTGTTAGCCTTTCTGCCGAGAGTGGACATGCGGGAGGTGAGGAAAATGCTGGCTTCAGGAAAGGTTTATGCTCAGCCATTAGAGAAGGTGGTGGCTGAGGTAGAGGTTCAGATTTCCTTCTGTCATCCATCTGGGAAAAGGCTTGTGGTTGAAAGTGACTAAGGTTTGACTGCACATGTTCTACGCCTTGGAGACCTGAAAGTCCAATGGGTTGTACAAGGCTAGTACTCCTGGTGACAGTCGTGTAGCCACTTTGTTTCACGTGGGATACCACAGCAGGGATGTTTGGCATCCTGATAGGAGTGATAGACGCAGTACTTGGTATTTCAGGCAGACTCGCAGAAGGAGCAATAACAGACACATCTTGAACTGCAGCAGTCATTCCCTTCCTTTGGCTACTAGCACCCGACTGGTGCTTCTTGGCGGAATTCTGTTGCACAAGTCCTGTAGGTAATACGCCGGTCTGCACCACCCCTTGTGCACACCCAAGTGAGTGGTTCTGACTCACCACTTGGTCCAGCTTGATGACTCTGAAGCGGGAGCTGGCAAAAGTCTCAAACTCTGATGCTGCATCTTTAGGAGGCTCTGATGCTAAAGTGAAGCAGTTGGGAGAATCGTCTTGTGGAAAAGGCAGGCATTCTGGTGCTCCTCCTGAAGCAAAAGAAAGGCAGGCTAGACGTTCATCGACTGGAAATGGTTGGGATTCAGGAGGAATCGCTGGAGCAGAAGAAAATACAGCAGAATCTGATGGTGTAGACAGGTATACCTCTGATATTGGCAGCGAGGCTATGCAGGATACAGGCGTCTCATGAACTGAAGGCAAATACTCAGTATACTCCGGGACTGAAGACATGCTCTTTTGATGGACTACCGGAGGCTCTAAAGCTGAAGGATGATCTGCAGGATGAGTCACTGTAGCTGAAGACAGGCAGGTCAGGGGAAACCTTGAGGCTGAAGGCATGCAAGCTGGAGCAATCTCGGTTGCTGGATACAAGCATGTCCAGGTCTTTGGGACTGGCTCTTGAGTAAATGGCAGACATGGCAGCGGTTCATTGGTTGAAGACAGGTGTGCCAAAGATGACTGCAGGGCTGTGGATTGAATCATAGAAGAGTCAATGGTTGTAGGAGGACAGACAGAAGTCTCAGAAGTTGACAGACCCATCGGTGGCTCAGGAATGAAGGGCACCTTTAGGGCAGTAGACTCCTTGGCACCAGTAACCAAAGACTGAGCTGTACCCTTGCAGTCCCTTTCTTTAGTGGGTGACACAGAGTCTTTTTCTTTGTAGAAGTCAAAATCAATCAGTGGAATCACCATAGTAAAGTCTCTGTTAATCAGGATTTCGTCTATTGTCCATTCCTCTGTTTTAGCTTCTGAAAGAGGCAGATTATCAATCAACAGTTCAGGAACCGCCTGACGGTTCTTTGGTTCAGTATACTGTGGAATGAGTCCATCAGAACATGAAATCTGTACTGTCTCTGACTGTTCGTATTGATCAGAAGTGGCAGAAGGAAGAGTGAACCCAGAGGTAACATTGTTTTCCACATCCGCTTTAACATCTACTTCAGTCTCAGCAGCTGTATCAAGAGCAGGGCCTAAGCCTACGGTAGTGACTGAATCTGTGTATGCCACCATTGTGGATTGTGTTTGGAAATCAGAAGCTTGTATGTGTGCTAGCTCAGAATTATGACAAACTGCTACACAGGGTATTTTTGGTAAAGGAGTGGCTTGTAACTCTTCAGCTAACTGCAATCCCTGATAAACAGCAGAACAAATGTTAGAACCTGTGCCTAGATTAAGCGCTGTGCTAGACGAAAGACCTTCACTCCCAATAGATCTAACATATCGACAAATATCATGGTTTACCAAAGTCTCTGCACTCAGGGGCTGAACAGTGTTCACTTCCTCCACATCAACAGATAAAGTCTGAGGTGTATTCAGTAAAGAGTGTAAGGTTTTATTTTCCTCTTGTGCAGAAATGAGTTCTTGTCTTAACTCCTCAAGTTTAGCTCTTAGCATGCCCTGCATTAACTGTACATCACTATCAGTAGGCACAGGGGGAAGCATAGTGGCATCAGGGCTGGATCCTGCACTAGCAATCTGGATGTGCATCGATTGTACATTGTCCTCTACTGCTTGCAGGTTCTGTGATTTATAGTTTATCTTTCCAACTTGGTCTGTGTTTCCCTTAAACAAACTATTGACATTAGACCTCTTGGCATTAGGGACTACAGTATGTACCTGTGCAACGGAGTATGCGTTAGACTGAGGGTAGAAAACAGAAGTTATGCAAGAAACCCCTCCATTCTTTATGTTGGTATCATGAAACTGTTCTATCTGAGGTGAAGCACAACTGGAATCATGGGGTTCAACAACAGAGGTACTCTCGTATAATAAGTCTAACAGTGTGTTGTTTTCTGCGGCTAAGGCTTGTGCTGACATAGAATCGGGATCAAAACCAAAGATAGAACTAGGATCAGGCCATGTAGGATGTGCCATCCTATGGGAAAAATACTTTGCACGTAAATGCCCATTCGTGACAAGGAGTTCATTTAAGTCAGGACTAGTGATTTGATTGTCACAGGTAAATGTAGGGGAAGCTTTCTGTACAAACTTGTTAGAGGCCTTGCTGCCTTTCTTTCTTAAACTTGCCATATTCAATGGGAATTTTGGGCTGGTCATACTGTCAGGATTAGTCAGGCGAGTACAAAGGCAGCGAATATGGCAAGGGAAATGTGCACCCAGGAACTACGACTCAGGTATGCTAGAACCCAGGAGTGCAAATAGAGTGTGACATCAAAACCAATATATGAAAAGGGATGTGGGGTAAGCACCTGACCGCGAGGAAAGTCGGCAAGCGCCTTACCCCCAATTGCTGTTACAGGTACTGACAGCGCTAAACCCACGTGGAGGGCAAGCAATGACAGGATCTGTGTACTAACACTCTTGATGGTATAATATAAGGGAACTTAAGAACTGTACTCACGAGGACGAGATAAACCTCTTGAATGTCAGCTAGCCCACGAATCCTGTTGAAGAAACTGGGACCCCGAAAGGCTAGAACAGCAATGGAAGGAAAATGAAATACCTAAGTGGGAATAGTGTTTACAAAATAGTGAGGAAAACATAAGCATTCACACAGGAGCTAGCTACTACCGCACACCACACCTAATAATCAAAGGGAAAATAAATGCAGAAGTGCAGTGGAAAACATGGAATGGATCCTCTAGAAAGTAAGGATCAGGAGCAGGGAAAAAACGAAATAACCTATGCAAACTTCTCCCTACCCCTCCAAGGAAAAGACAGGAAACTAAACTAAGAGGAAGGCTAAGGCAAATGGGTAACAGCAGCAAAGGACAGTCAAAGAAATATAGAACACAGACAAACTGGGCTGCATCTAAAAGGGGAAAGCACTGAGAATTGCTGCCTGTAAACAGAGGAAGACAAAAAGGGAAATCAAGGGAGCAGAAATCAATTAGCGCATGAATCCGAAATTCAGGGCGGAGGAACAAGAAAGCAGGAACTAGGAACCAGGTACAAAGGCAAGGAACAAGGAACAAGGGACTAGTCACAACAGGAACACTGCAAACGATGACCAGCGCTGGACTGAAGTGAGACTGAGGCTTTTAAAGCTGCTTAACGAGCACACGCCTCGGGTGTGCTGATAGCTGCACCTGCCGCCACAGCTGTTACCTATCCTCCACCCAACCTTGTGTTGCAAGGGTGGAGGTGGAGCAGTGGGCCAGGCATTCAGTGAAGCATAGTCATTTGGTTAAAGAAGCATGCTGGCTGCCAAAAACCTGGAATGGATCCGGAAGGGAAGTAGCTGGGAAAATAGGGATTTAGCGCTCCCAAATCATCACAGCACTGTAGCATAAAGTTCGGAGGAAAAGTCCAGTAGGGAATAAACCCCAAATCATGCCCCCAAATGGTGGGAACGGGAGCGAAGGGAGCGAGTCGTGACAACATGCCACTGTAAAGAGGTGAAAGAGTTGTAAGATCATTTGTTTTGTCCTCCCTCTGTCTTCCCTCCCTTGTCTTGGCGCGCCTAGAAACACTCGTGTGTGGGCGCGTTATAAATAACTTATCATACCATCCATGGTGTACCCGTTTCATCTTCATGATTGAGATCATTGCTAGGCGTGAGGCTGAGTACGCGTTTAGAAACCACTACTCATCTCTGTACTCCTGCACAGAAGTAGTCATTTCGTCCCAATCAGTAGGTCTTTGACTACTCACTTCTTCCTTACTTACGGTACCCCTCACCCATGACTATAAACCCGTCATCCGATCAATCAAGAACTGTATGCACACTCACCTGTGCACATGTATGGAGTCCCACTTGCCTAAGGTCATCTAAGCTAAATGATCCCGCTGTTATAGTCCTATCACACATCTACTGCCTCACCCCCAACATCTATCTCAAAATACATTTTATTATTTACTCCCTCTCACTATATCAGGTCAGTCCACTCTACCGACATATGCATTTATTTATTTATTATTTTAAGGGTCACACACTGTGATAGTATCACTTCATGGTGCCCTAAATATAACGGTCTCTCTTACTTGTCCTTGACACACTCCCACATTCGGAATGCCCTAAAGACCCACCACATGGCCGTGCCACCAGCCTCCTACTCTCCACCTACACTCCCTCTTCTCTCACGTCTCTTATCTCCCAAGAAGTCCTCAGCCAATAACATAGTAATTGCCCTGGATATTTTCTCCTCCTCTGCCACCTGTGACCTCTTGGTCCACCAATCATCAAGCCTCTCACACTCGCATACAGTGCACTGTCCTGCCTCTGCAACCCCTTCCCCTACTCTTACTTTTCTGCCCTCTTGTGTTGATGTATCAGTACAACTGTGGTACTTCCCTTTTATAAAGATGTATGGCTAACCACTAAATTCCTTTCAACCATAGCCCAATCTCTCAGCATCTTTTATTCTCAAAACCACTCAAGCACCAAGGGTTCACATCGCACCCCAAAAATGTTCAACCCCTTACAACCTGGATTCTGTCTGGTCCTTCCACTGAGACCACACTTCCACAATTATCTAACTCCCTTACCACTGCCCACCATAGCCATTTACCTCCATCTGTATAATCATTGACCTCTCAGAACTATTTGACATGGTTGACCATCTCACTTCCCTCTGCTAGCCACATTTACCTTAATTGGCTTGGCGACCCAGTGATTGGCTGGCTTTAATTCTACCTCGGCTGCCACTCCTTTTCTGTCTCCTTGCGTCCCTCACAATACCCAGCCACCTTCTCCCCAATGGGCATCTGCCAGGGTTATGTCCCGCCATCTTCCAGGTCTCCCGACTATACTATCTCCCTCTGCACTATGCTCCCCTCCTCTAGATTCTCTTAGCTGACCACTACACACGGGTCTTCGTTTCCTTCCCACCCGCCACTTCCCACCTTTGATCTAGAATCTTGGTTGGTCTCACAGCTATCCAACACCTGACGGCTCTCTGCTACACTAGATGGATCTCCTCTATTTCAAGGATACCCAACTTTGCATGCCAATATATCTACCACAGCCTCCTTTCTTGCTGATGCTCCCCACCCCTCTGCCAAGAATCTCTGCGTGCAATAAGCTGCCAGTATAAGGCTGCTGTCTATCATCACCAGGCTTCAGCTACTATGCATATGAAAGACATGCCCTCACCTTACCGTCGGGATTAGGAGATGCTTGATTAAAACTGGTCACGAAGAAACTGAATCAGAGCAGCAGCCTCCGACTTGGGCTTCTGCCGTAATCCTTCTCTCCCTTCCACAAAATCATCAGGTTTGCTGTCTGAACTCTCTTCACCCGCTTTTGGCACACACTAACTTCCCCGGTAATCGCCAGGACGCTGGCCATCAGCAAAATCAAGGTCTCACTTCAAACGCCTCACCCTTGTCTTTAAGACAGGTCGTAGACAGAACCTCACCGCATAGCCCCCCAGAAATGTAGCTCTCAAGACCTCAAGGCAGATGCGGTGATCCAGCAACCGTCATACCACCCCTTAGCCGCCCTTCTGTGCCTTCTCCAGATTTAGGTATTTCATTTGACTAGCACCCCTTGAGGCAAATCCCACCCATTGACATGGGGGCTAATTCCTCCCTACCGGCGTTTAAATCCACCCTAAAGGACCATTGGCACGCTGGCTCACTTCTCACACAACCCATTAATCTCAGCAATTGTACAATAATGTGAATATAGATATACAATGCCTAACCATTCTGTCACACTTATCGTCATCCCTCTTACACCAAACTCTTCCCCTCCATCCACGTCTATAGAAACATTCTGTTGTCAGTGCTTGATTTGATCAATAAATATAAATGATTACAAGATATGTGTGCATCTTTGCTCTTGCATCCCCTGACTCTTGCATGTCCTCTTTTGATTGGCAGGTGCAACGCTTTCTGTTAACTTCCATGTGGACTTGAATATGGCCGGGATCCAGGGCAACATTAAGCTTGACTCCATTCTGCAGACTGCCCTCATCAACCTGACCAGCATTTGTGAGAATGTCACCATCACACTACGTGAGTTTCCGGTCATGTATGGGAACTTTCTAGAGCCATGCGAACCGTTGCAGACCGGAAACCAGCTCTACCAGTTTACGTTCAATAAACCTCTTCAATCAAACGCCACCTTCAAAGTTAGTGGGCTTTTCCTGGCCAACCGTGGCCTGGCGGGTTTGTCACTCGTGGTAAAAACGTGCAGCCGTCAAGCCTGTGGTAACGTAAGGAAACCAGGGAGCACCATTCGGACATGGCAGGCCAAATTCTACTCTTTCATTGTTGGAGAGGCATATTTTCGACAAGAGGGTGACGAGGCTTCCTTGACCGTTATGACAGACTTTGTGGTAGCACGCGCAGGAGAAAGCGTGCCGCTTAATGTGTCCCTGTACCTTTCACCAACATGCAACTCATCTGAAAGGAAAATGAATGTCTCTCTTGGCACTTATAAAGTTGGCATCCAACCACAAGCAATGAAATTGGGGATTTGGGTGGCCAATGCCACAGTTACGCCGTTTGCCCTTCTGGGTTACAAAGACCAGTGGCTTTGTGCAGAGGTGAAACCCGTAGGGGCTAAAAGCGTGAATGCACTCATCAACATGAATGGGGTACGGGGAGGTTTTAATTTCACACAGGTGTCCCCTTTTGACCCAACAGAGATTTTGGTGAGTTTTGAGAACGTCACCGGCCTGGAAAAGTATTTCCATGTCCACAAGTTTCCAGTTCCCCAAAGAAAGGACCCTCAAGAAAATCTGTGTGATCGAAGCAGCACGGGGGACCACTGGAACCCCTTTAATGCAAATGTCACTGCTGCTTCTTACCCCAAGGCCCCCGGGGCAACGCATGACCTGTACGAAGTGGGGGATCTGAGTGGAAGGCACGGGCCATTAGATGGGATGAATGCATTTGCATCAATGATCACAGACTGGAACCTGCCCCTTTTTGGCAGGAATAGCATTGTTGGTCGCTCCATTGTCATCCATAAAGCAGACAATTCCAGGTTCTCCTGCGGTACCATTGGATACGAAGGGGACATGATCACGGCTGTTGCGGTGTTCCGGAAGACTGTGGTTGGAAGGATTATTTTCAGGCAGCTGAAAAGCAATCAGTACTCAGACATGTCTATCTACTTGGACCTCTCCTACAGCAATGCTTCAGCTCTTCCGACAGCTAACCACAAATGGCATGTCCATGAGTTCCCAATTAGTACAGAAACCGACACTGATAGTGAGGCCTGCAGTAGCACCAAAGGGGGTTTTATTCCTGCTGGAATGGAAGCTGGTGTGAATAACAGTGAACGTTGTCAGCCTCTGAACCCTTTCCTGTGTGAGGTGAGTGATTGCTCTGGCAGGCACAAAGCCTTGAACCTCTCCAACCTTGTACGGTCAGCCGATTCCAAGGCTTTCTTCACTGACACCATATTACCTCTCTCCGGACCTGGTTCAATTCTCGGAAAGTCTCTAATGATTCATGGAGCCGCTCAGACATGGACTCGGGTTGCCTGCGCTAACATTACCTTTCTGCGGCCATCTCTGGGCAAGACCGGACAGTGGTTTGGCTCCAAGCAAGTTGAAGGCGCATTCAGTGTCTCACAAAATCTGGACGTGGATCCTACAGGAATATCGGTCTCTTTCACAAATTTAGGAAGCCTATGCGGCGGTTATCACGTACATAAGCTGCCGATCATGCCAAATTCTTCAGATCCCTGCTCGGATCCTTTAATCAGAGGCCATTTTAACCCATTCCTGGTCAATGTGACATTATCTCCTGCTCCCGGCACTGGCACGGTGGATAAATATGAGGTTGGGGACATAAGTGGAAAGTATGGCACTTTGGCCAATAAGGACACATTTTCTCAGCAGCGTTTAGACTCCAATCTTCCCCTCAGCGAATCTTACAGCATACTCGGACGTTCTCTCGTCATTCACTATAGCAACGGATCGAGGTAAGTCATGGTGGATTCCTAATCCATGAAAAGTAACATTAAACATGAAGAAAACATATTTTTCTCGTGAGGCACATTACACAAAAAAGTGCACCATGAGTCTGCCAATAGCCAGACAATAAAGATAATTTGTACACATTTAGTGGGTGTTTCTGCACTGACGGTAGTCCGATTTCACTGGAGTATGTGGACCGGATCATTCTGCTTTGTGTCATGGGGGCAATTCTTCATATTCTGGGCAAGAGGTGCATTGTGAACCAGGTACTCTGAGCAGTTTTGGACTGGGGCATGACATTGGTTCGGGCGCCAATGAAAAACTGTCCCACAGTCGCAAATGGCAATTCGTTACTTTTGTGACAGACTTTTCTATTGGTGCCCAAGTCTCATTTGTTTATTAAAATGTGTTGCAATTGTTGAATTTTGAAGAGTATTTGTCCCGTAACACTTGCCAAAAAACTGGCCCACTTCAACCAAAGAAACTGGGCTGTACTAAAATATTGGGCCTGTACTTCAGACATTGCTCTATTGCCCTAAAGACCAGTTCGAGCCTGTCTCTGAGAAATGCCATCACCTGCAATGTATTGTTTTTTAGTTTTGGCTTTAAAGTGACGCTCAAGCACCACTTTTAAGCCAAAACGATTGCATTGATGTACAGCTAGGGGTATATAGCATATGAGGAGGGACACAATGCGTGTAGGTGGTGTTTGGGTATTTACCCGCCCACTGGCTAAGCATGGCCTTGCTAAACCCTGTGGCCATCCCCACCCACTTCCTGCCCTTCCACGCCCAAAACGCACCCTGCTGGGATCTGTTTGAGCTAGCCTAAGCAGGCATTAGCATCAAACTTTGAGCTTGAAGTGACTGCCAGTGATTCTTCAAAGCAGTTTTCTGTGATTTAACAGTTTAATCGGATTTGTAAATGTGTTATTAGTGTAATGAAAATGTCTTAACCAGGTCTGCCTTTAGTCACTTGATTTTTACAGTTCAGTTATTAATGCTGGTACCAGATGGGAAGTTCTTTTGGCACACTTCTCATCTTCCAGATGCATCATTAATGTATATAAGAATGGCACTATCATGGCCAAGGGCTCTCAGCCCAACCTCCTCCTTCTTGACAGGTGTCTTCCCTCTTTCATTAACTTCCTCCCTCCTCCTATCACTCCCCTTTCTGCCACCCACCCAGGCCTCTTTGTCCCCACCGACTGATGTACCACGTCCCTGTAACCTGCCTCAGATGACATTTTAAAGGTGGCAACTTGCTTCACCTCGCTACCCTCAACTCTTGCTCTGCTGTCAAACACTCCCCAGACATCTGTCACCTCCTTGAAGACTTTTACCATGATGCCCTCACTCTCACTGAGACGTGATTCAATGTCACTGCTTTTGACACTCTCCTTCCTGAGTGTTACATGAGCCTCTCCAAACCCAGGTCTAATCGGTCTGGAGGCAGAGTGGCTCTTGTCTTCCCTGAACGGGTCACTGCATCTGTGATACCCACTCAATCCTACTCCTCCTTTGAATGTCTTGTCTGTAAGCTATGCGCCTGCCTTTCCCTCTCGCTCACTCTCACCACCATTTTCAGGACCTCCCTCTTCCTCTCGGAGTGGGCTGACCTCGCCTCTTCTCTTCTGACCTCTAACTCAAAGCTTCTCTTCCTTGGAGACTTCACTATGCACCTAGACTCTCCTGATGCAGCCACTCTACCCTTCTGCAACCTCTGCGACTCTCTTTCCCTCACCGTTCTTCCCTCTGGTCCTATCCACTCAGCCGGACACACCCTGGATGAGCTCATCACTGCTGATATCTCCCTCTCCAAGGCTCTCACTACCCCTCTTTCCTGGTCAAACCTTGCTCTTCTCTCCTCCCATCTTGTGCTCCCTGGCTCCCCGCCTAAGCCTCTGCCTTCATTGCCAGTCTCTTTTTCCATCATTCGAACGATGAAGCGAGTGTCAGTAGCTGCTTTTGCCGCCTCCTTCATTCCTCCCCCACTCCTGCTTACGACTCCCACACCGACTCTTCCCTTGCTAACCTTCACTTTTCCATCTCCAACGATCTTGATATCCTTGCCCCTGCCATGAGTATCTGCATGAAGCCTGCCTCCAAGTGCAATAGTTGGTATGATTCCGACCTAGCCTCGCTTAAACGAAAGTGCAAAGTCACTGAACAAAAAAGGTTGGCTTCTAGCACATCCTCTGACAGACTGGCCTGTCGCCTGCTTCAAAAGCAATACAGATTCTCCATTCGCTCCAAGAAATGGGCCCACATCCAAGCCCGCAACTCTGGAGCCACAAACAACACGGCTGAACTTTTCAAAATCTGCAAGGAACTTGCCAATCCTACTTCTGTCTCTACCTCTCCTCTTCCTTCCCAGGCCCTCAGCATGGCCTTGTCCACCCACTTCACTACCAAAACACAGGGTATCCTGTCCTCTCTCTCTCTCTTCTCCACCCCACAGTGCCCCCTGTACCCAAGCCTCCCTTGGCCCTTCTCTCTCCTTCCTCCATGCTCTCGCCCTTCACACCCATAGCGCCGGACAGTCTGCTCCATGAAAGTCTCATCCAAACAGGTTCTTCCCTGCTCTTCTATAACTATCAAGGACTTTACTTTACAAATTTATAACACAGTCCTCAGAACCCGGAGGCGTATGGGCGTGACAACGACTAACAATCAAACATAGAAACATCTCAGCTTATGGGAAACTGGGGGGCATGGTTATCATAGAGGCAGCTAGCAGGTTAGGACAGCATTGCCTCCCTCGCTCCCTCCTTGGCTGAGTTCTGTAACCATTCCTTTGCCACTGGCTTCTTTGCATCACCCCTGAAGCACTCCCTTGTGCACCCCCTCCTAAAAAAAGTCATCTGCAGACCCTTCCTCCCCAGCTAACTACCACCCTATCTCCACTTCCCCTTTATTGGGCAGACTCTTGGAGAAGCTGGTCATCACCCATCTAATCCATCACACTGAATAGTGGGTTGTCTTCACTGCCACCAGTCGGGCTCCAGAGCAGCCAGAGGCACTGAAACCGCCCTCCTGAACACCAGTGATGACCTGCTCTCAAACCTTGATTCCAACTCTCCCTCTGTTCTCATCCTCCTCAATCTATCCTCTGCCTTCGATACCGTCAATCATTCCACCCTTATAAATCGGCTTTGTGAATCCCTAAGCATCAGTGTCCGGGAACTGGATAGGTTGATGCAGCTCTTCTGTCGCAACTGCTAGGCTAGCAGTCGCGGCAGAAGAGCTGGGTTTATACGGGATTTAACCCGGTTATTACTACCTCAACAGACCGCATTACACAGACATGGTTGACACTCAATACAGCCCTGGTTTGACAAAGGCACTGTTTAGTTGCCAAAACATGTGTTACCCTAGAGGACAATCTGTCAGAAATATTCTTGAATTGTGTGTGCTAATAAAACCTCAATTCTGGAACTATCGAACTCAAAGTGTGGCGCATTTATATGCAGCAGGGTCTTTCAACTTATTTGTTCCATAGAGGTGGGATCTTGGACCTCTATCTCTCCAGCTAGTGCGGCAAAGGCATTGCTATCTAATATTGTGGATAAAGGTCACGGAGTGTTACAAGTTGGCTCAAACCAACCCCCCTTTTTTCTGATCTATTCAACATTTACCTTGCCCCTCTCACCCACCTGATCGCCACCTTCTCTCCTCATTTTCAATGCCATGCTGACTACACTCAGCTCTCCTTTAAGCTTCCCTCCTCTTCCTCCTCTCCTTCTTCTCTCATTCCTGACTGTCTGACTGCTATTCAGGCATGGTGTGCTTCTAACAATCTCTGCCATAATGCCAGTAAGACTGAGATCCTTCTCGTTGGGACTCCTGCCCTCCCCTTCCCACCTTCCCTCTCAGCGCCCTCCTTGGGCCACCTCCCCTCACCTGGGTGTCATTGTTGACTCCACTCTCTTCTTCTCACCTCACATCACAGACCTTGTCAAGAAATCTCACTTTCAGCTTCACCTCCTCAGAGGCATTCTCCCTTTCCTCACCTTCCCCCAGAAACTCAATGTCTCCAGAGCTCTGCTTCTCTCTAGGCTTAACTACTGCAACAGCCTCTTCCTTAATCTGCCTCTTTCCTCCGTCTGCCCTCTTCAACTAATCCAGAATAGGACTGCAAGACTTATTCTTGGCCTCAAGCCCAGGGACTGTATCTCTTCAGCCCTAAAATCTCTCCACTAGTTCCCTGTGGCCGCAAGGACCAAATTCAAGACCCTCTGTATCATCCACAAGGCTTTCTGGGGCCTTGAACCACACTACATCCAACTCCCTCTCCCTTAATCCCTCCTTGCTAGCATTCTTCAGTCTTCTAGATCAAACTCTCTGCAAGTCAGATGCTTCTCTAAGCAGAGAGTTGGGGGGGGGGGTAGATCTCTTTCTTTGGCAGGAGCCTCACTCTCGAATGACCTTCTTTCCCCTCTCTGTCTTGAGCCGGATCTCCTTAAATTCCAGAAGCATCTCAAGACCTTCCTTTTCTCTTCCTCCTTCCTCCTCAACCTCCCCTGCTAGTTCTACCTGCCTCTATGTCTGGTGGCCTGTATCCCTCATGAGCCCTGAATAAAGGGTCCCTGAAAGGGCCCTTGTGACCCCTATACGCAAGACAGCTCGAAGACTGAGAAATGAGAGATACCAGTCACTGTATGGCCAGCCCCCAGGAGGGCCAGTAAATTCTACATATGTGAGCTGATATTCTCTTGGACAACCATACAAACCCCAATGCAGCTGACGTCTTCGCAGACGCAGGTGCCTCAACACAGGATCAGGTTGTCTAATGATGAATATCCAGCTGTACTAACATCATTAGAGACACCACGACATAGTAATGTTAGCAATGAAGCAAACTGGCATCCCTGCACGAAGTTACACAGACACACATGTGCACACACGAAGAACATGCATACACAGTTCTATAGATAGAGGACAGATACATGCACATACTGTTGAAAGTCTTATTTTCTTTCATTAGCCAAATGCAGAAACACAGAAATGCAAGGGAGGAACAGTCAAAGAAAACAAGCTTGCAGCCGCTTATTGCAACTAACCATATGGAACTTCAGAGACAAATAAGGAACCTGGAAGAACCGAATACTACTAACCTCAAGAGAAAGCAATACAATCATATATATATATATATATATATATATATATATATATATATATATATATATATATATATATATATATATATATATTCAGTGAAAAAACTTTGTTAAAGGGATGTTATGGTTAAGTTGCGCTACTACAAACCTATGAAATTCAGTGAAAAAACAGGGACGTTATGGTTCCAAGTAAAACCGAAAAACCCTTGAAATTCGCCAGTTATGGTAAGCTAAGCAACCATAACTCGCGCCACCACCGTGTACTGCTAAAACTAACACCCACGACATCAAAGATGACATCACAAATGTCATTGATGACATCACATGTGTATGTACCTTTCATGAAATATGTGTACAAGGGATTCTTATTATAATGTTGCGAAAAAAGTGTCAAGGATCATTGCAATAAATATCATACCCTAATTAGTGCATTGAACGATGCATTGATATAAATAGCATTCTTTTATAGGGTTCTATCTAGTATACTAAGCTACTCATGCAGAAACATAGCATTGTGTGCAGCGTACAAGATGAAGGTATAATATTCATAATGTTAATATGTTGAATAATGAAATGAGAATTGTTTTCTTAATAGATTTTTGTGTACTGTGAAATATGTAATAAGTAGCTAATAAAACCCATGGATTACATAATTGCATTACTATAGACAAAACACAAAGAGACAAGAACACATACCAATATGGGTATATACAGGGAAAGTGAAGTTAGCAAAAAAGCACAAGTAGTAGCAGAAACAATTCATAACCTAACTGATTATTTTCATGCAAATAAATGATTGCTCTGTTTCAAAGCTGCTATTTACCCTATGTATATGTATCACTTGATGTGATTGGACCCTAGGGAAAGTAGTGTTAGTACAATGTATACAAATATGACCATAAACAGGGAAAGTACAGCCATAAAAAAACAACAGAACTATCAGAAAGTGCTGATAAGTCTATTGATTATCTTTATGCGTCTTCCCCTATGTATATGTTTCATATGATGTGACTGGACTCTAAGGGAATTACTGTAAGAACCTACTTGAAGGATACGTCTACAAATAAAATAACATTTTTAGTTTCTGACTGTTACTGAAGAAAACCATGTGGCCTAGATATGTCAGCAAAAGAAAAAAGAGTGAGCCAGACATGTGATGTCATCAGTGATGTCATCAATGACATTTGTGATGTCATCTTTGATGTCGTGGGTGTTACTCTTAGCAGTGCACGGTGGTGGCGCGAGTTATGGTTGCTTAGCTTCCCATAATTGGCAAATTTCAAGGGTTTTTCAGTTTTACTTGGAACCATAACGTCCCTTTAACAAAGTTTTTTCATTGAATTTCGTAGGTTTTTAGTAGCGCAACTTAACCATAACGTCCCTTTAACAAAGTTTTTTCACTGAATTTCATAGGTTTTTAGTAGCGCAACTTAACCATAACGTCCCTTTAACAAAGTTTTTTCACTGAATTTCATAGGTTTTTAGTAGCGCAACTTAACCATAACGTCCCTTTAAAAAAAAAATGTCATTGAATTTCATAGGTTTTTATTAGTGCAACTTAACCATAACATCCCTAACGTCCCTTTAACAAAGTTTTGTCATTGAATTTCATAGGTTTTTATTAGTGCAACTTAACCATAACGTCCCTGTAACACATTTTTTTTAACTGAATTTCATAGGCTTTTATTAGTGCAACGTCTCCATGACATCCTTTTCAATAGATGAAGACCACTAGCATCTTAGGTCATCAAAGTAGGAACCCTGGGTGGTAAAAAAAGATTTTTCTTCCCAAACCAAGATGGCCACCATGGAAAGGGAAGGCGGGTGTATAAAGAGAACACAACAGGGCATCAGCGGGGGGTGGGGGGGAAAAGGAGGGAGACACGGGGCATCAGCGGGGGGTGGGGGGAACAGTAGGGAGACACGGGGCATGAGCGGGGGGTGGGGGGAACAGGGCACACACGGGGCATGAGCAGGGGGTGGGGGGAACAGGGGAGACAAGGGGCCATGAGCGGGGGGTGGGGAGGAAAAGGAGGGAGGCACAGGGCATGAGCAAGGGGTGGGGGGGAGCAAGAGAGAGACACGGGCCATGAGCGGGGGGTGGGGGGAACAGTAGGGAGACACAGGGCATGAGCGGGGGTGGAGGGGAACAGGGGAGACACGTGGGCATGAGCGGGGGGTGTGGGAACAGGGGAGACACATGGGCATGAGCGGGGGTGGGGGAGAACAGGGGAGACACGTGGGCATGAGCGGGGGTTGCAGGGGAAAAGGAGGGAGACATGGGGCATGAGCGGGGGGTGCGGGGAACAGGGGAGACACGTGGGCATGAGCAGGGGTGGGGGGAACAGGGCACACAGGGGGCATAAGCAGGGGGTGGGGGAACAGGGGAGACAAGGGGCATGAGCGGAGGGGTGGGGGGGAAAGGAGGGAGGCACAGGGCATGAGCAGGGGGTCGGGGGAACAAGAGAGAGACACGGGCCATGAGCGGGGGGTGGGGGGAACAGTAGGGAGACACGTGGGCATGAGCGGGGGTGGGGGGAACAGGGGAGACAAGTGGGAATGAGCGGGGGGTGGGGGGAACAGGGGAGACACGTGGGCATGAGCAGGGGGTGGGGGGAACAGGGGAGACATTTGGGCATGAGCGGGGGTTGGAGGGGAAAAGGAGGGAGACACGTGACATGAGCGGGGTGTGGGGGGGAACAGGGGATACAGGTGGGCATGAGCAGGAGGTGGGGGGGAACAGAGGTATACACGGGGCATGAGCGGGGGGTGGGGGGAAAGGAAGGAAACACGGGGCATGAGCGGGGGTGGGGGGGAAAGGGGAGACATGGGGCATGAGCGGGGGGAAAAGGAGGGAGACATGGGGCATGAGCGGGTGGTGGGGGGAACAGGGAAAACACAGGGCACACACGGGGCATGAGCGTGGGGTGGGGGGAACAGGAGGGAGACACGGGGCATGAGCGGGGGGTGGGGGGAAAAAGGAGGGAGACACGGGGCTTGAGCGGGGGGGGTGGAACAGGGGAGACACGGGGCATGACCGGGGGGTGGGGGAACAGGGAAAACATGGGGCATGAGCAGGGGGTGGGGGGAATGGGAGGGAGACACGGGGCATGAGCGGGGGGTGGGGGGAACAGGGCACACACGGGGCATGAGCAGGGGTTGGGGGAACACGAGGGAGACACGGGGCATGAGCGGGGGTGGGGGGGAACATGGCACACATGGGGCATGAGCAGGGGGTGGGGGAACAGGGGAGACACGGGGCATGAGTGGGGGTTAACACGAGGAATAACCGGGGCATGAGTGGGGGGTGCGGGGTAACACAAGGGAGACACGAAGCATGAGCGGGGGGTGGCCGGGAACAGGGGAGACACGGGGCATTAGCGGCGGTTGGGGGAACAGGGGAGACAAGGGGCATGAGCAGGGGGTGGGGGAAAGGGAGAGAGACACAGGCCATGAGCGGGGGTGGGGGAACAGGAGAGAGACACGGAGCATCAGCGGGGGGTGGGGGGAATGGGAGTAACACACAGAGCTTACTGTGCAACGCTCCGATGAACCGATAAACAAAGATGGCAGGCGTCTCTCACAATAGACGCACTGCACGCTTCACGGCAGCCAATAGGAAAGCACGTCAGATGTCTGCGGATATCACGCATGCGCTTGCCCAATCCCCGTCCTGTCCGTGGAGCGAACAGGGAAGTGTGTCCGCGAAGCGGACACAGATATCACACATTTTTTTCACTTACATTTTTGTCATTTTTTTAAAAAGTACTGGACGGTATTACACCAAATAAAAAAAAGCACGCTTTTGGGACCAAGCCGCCGCTCCCGCTGCAAATTTGGTGTAAATCCGTCCAGCGGTTTGGGCTGTAGGCGTGAGCAAAATTTTTTCCCATTATGTTTATGGGAAAAAAAGAAGTTTTGGGACCCCCCCTATAACTTTGCCCCCCCTGGACCACACCTCACCAAACTTTGCAAAAAAAAATCAGAGTGGGACATATACTTTCCTTGCAAAGTTTGGTGAGGATTTGTCAAGGGGGAGCTAAGTTATAAGCCACCCAAAAAGGGCTCTTCATATGGAAACAGCAACTTAACCATAACTACACAGCCACAATCGTGGCTGTGTAATATATATATATATATATATATATATATATATATATATAGAGAGAGAGAGAGAGAGAGAGAGAGAGAGAGAGAGAGAGAGAGAGAGAGAGAGAGAGAGAGAGAGAGAGAGAGAGAGAGAGAGAGAGAGAGAGAGAGAGAGAGAGAGAGAGAGAGAGAGAGAGAGAGAGAGAAACTCAAAGCCACAGAGAGGCCTCAAAACAAGGAACAAAGACATGCAGACTCTGCAGCACAAAGTGAAGGGGCCGTGCTCACAGCCAAGGACAAAGGCAGGTGGAAACATTCCTGACTACAGGGGCAAGGAGCCACCTTCAAAAGAGCAGAATGACATCTTCACTAATTCCAGACCAAGAGCTCCGTTTTGTGGTCCTTACCCACATGATGTGGCCGAGCTGAACAATGGCCATTTACCCATAGTGGGAAGAGAAGCTGTTCCCAGCGAAGCAGACAAGAACTGATACATGTGTTGCCCAACAAACATTACAATTCGCAGGCACGCTCTCAGGCTAGGTAGATATTCCAGTGGCAACAATTGGGACACAAAGTCTTTCTCATCATCATGAGAAAGTACACAGAGCCCTGGGAACAGAGCGACGTCCCAAGCCTGAGGAAACCCGCTTCAGCCAATCAGGGAACAGAAAACCTTGGGTGGAGGGTAAGGGGCAAGGGCCAATGGTAGTCCTGCAACCTTGCAACAATGTACTAGATAGTGTTTGGGGTAGTCTCAGGCGAGATCCCCTGACATGGACGGACCAGTTAGCTAATACCTGTAGGTGCCTTCTATAGGCACTACCACTTCAGCCACCCAATAGAATGGGCTTTTAGGTTTTTGAGGAGAGGTCAACGGCTAGGACCCCATCTGGTAACAAAAGCCTGTAACAGGCCCAGGAGCTGCGATTGCTGGAGATATTTTGGGTTCCTGTATGATCCCTGTCTGTTTGGATAATAAAACACAGTTCTAACTTGCCCTTGGCTGTGTGCTCCATCATTATTGGGGGAGGGTTTGTTGGGTCTGGGCTCTGTGCTGAACGATGACTGTGTAGAACGAACCTCAGTCATACCATTTACAAATTGATAGCAGAGGATGGTTTGCTACGTTCGTTTGGCATGAAGCCGGCTTTCCCGTCACAACACCTGGAGCACTGTGAAATGACCCACGGAGCACAAGATTCACACTGAGGTGCACCCTGTACAGAGGCCATCAGGAGCCGCCTTGGAGGAAATCCTGCCCGTGATCCGTGAGAAACCCAGCAGAGCAGAATGGCAGAGTGGCAGCTTTGGGGAGAGCCGGTGGCGGAGCAGCATCAGCGGATCACAGAGTCTAAGTATTGACTCAGCTACATGACAATTGAGGGGGTGGTGAAAGGATGGAGGGTTTGGGGTGGTGATGAGCATCGTTCAGAATTCTTGAAGTATTATTGAGTATTGTGAAGTATAATTGAGAATGGAGCGGAGGTAGATGTCATTTGTTGGTAGTTAGGGAACATTCGATCTTGAGGTAAAAGGTTCTGGTGAACAACCTAGACTATTGACTTAAGGGTATGGATGACAGAAGTTATGTAAATAGTGTATTCCCTGTGGATTGGGCATTTTAGATCGGGTCATGGATGATTGTATCCCCGTGTATAGGGCTTAGCAACTGAAGTTAGCTTGAAGTGCAGAAGGTGTTCTTCTGGTTAAGTCTTGCTGAACCATTTTATCTACAAGGCGAAGCTGTAGGTACAGATTGAGCACATGAAATATTAGTATCCCCCGTTAGGAGGCAGAACGACAGCCATGGGTATATGTTGTTTGTATTTGCGAAAATAGCGGTGTAACTGGAAAATGGTATTGTGAGTTCTGTCAGTGGTCTGTTTCCTTCACTTATGCATCCTAGAGGTGACGTCACCAGTGAGGTTTCTATGTAGGACTTAAAGAGCACGAGCAGGTGCGACAGAGTTTTAATATTGCCAGGCAGTGCATGGAAGGTGCGTGTGCGAGAACAGTGTGTGTGATCAGGGAGACAGCAGGTTGTAAGGAGGAGTTATTGATTGAGAGACCGGGAGAGGCTCGCCAATATATGAATAGCACTGTAAATTGAACATTTGAAGAGAAAAGTATTTATTAAGTGAGTGTGGAAGTGTCGGAAGCCTGGACTCGGGGCTCAAGTGAGTATCCAGAATAATGTATCATGGAAGTAATGTGGAGGACACCCCCCTCCAGCATATGTGCCAGTCCCTTCCGCGATATAAGGACAACATTTGTAAATATAGCACGGAATGGACACGGAGCACAGAAGGTAAACTGCCTAAGCCATGGCCCAAGGGTGGAAGCTTCTCCAAATATGTGCAGCAACCATTACAAATACACATACAAGAGGTTTAAAAGGGGAAAATGTTGAGCAACCTTATGGCAATATTCGAGCTCTGGAAAGTGTTCGAGGACGACAGAGGGGATGTGAAGTGGCATCAATGGATGCTGAGCCAACAAAAGACCTCGGGCGAGAAGTCGTTGGCCCCCACTTCCTCTCTTCCACCTGAGCATGAGAACGGAGGGGTAGCAGCAGGGGTAAAGGGAGTAAACCAAATACGGGACTTGAGAGCAGCGGCAGAATACACAAACACAATATTTGCACCTCCAGCATACAGTAAGGAGGAGGGGTAGTAAGGGGTTGGACAAGCAGGAGGGGGAACAAGCGCCGAAGGTGGAAAAGAGGGATGCAGCGAGGCCCAGCTAAGGGTAAAGGACAGGGACCCGTGAGCAGAGGGAAGAAGGGAGGGTATGGAGAAAATAGTATGGAACGAATGATTGCGAGGACAAATGTTACTGAAATTAGACAGGAAGACAGCGGGAGAAACAGGAGGGGCGACTAAGGAAGTAATGAGTGATAAGGAGACTTGTGAGGCACGAGAATGGGCAGAGATAATGTAAGAAGTGGAGAGACAAGAAAAACAGGAAAGGGATGAACTCAAGAGAGTGCGAAGAGAGAAGCGAAAAGCAGAAGAATTAGAGTGGGAGCAGTGAGAGATGAGAAGAAAGAGAGCGCTCGAGGTGCTAGCAAGGAAAGGGAAGACGAACAAAGGGAAAGGCAAGTACAGATAAAAAGGGAAAAGATAGATTTGGAAATAGAGCGGCTCGAAAGAGAGTGACAGCTTTAGGAGGAAGAATGTGCAGTGAGAGAAGGAAGGATTCAGCTGGGTTTAGCACGTTTTGAGGATAATATGGAGAGGCAAGTAGCTTGAGAATGGAACAAGAGGTGTGACAGGACAGTCACGCTACCAAGCAAAAGCAATACCGGGTCCTCCGTGAGGGGGAATTGCATGGCATGGTTAACATGGAGAAAGGGCAGCAGGGAGGCACCACATTGAGAAGGTTAAGCTTCCAAGGCTATATTGACAGTGATGGTGGAAACGTTGAGTCAGACGATTACTGCAGAAGAAGCGAGGACGAACGACTAGGACGGCCTGCCCAAGGAAGTTTAGGGAAGGAGACGGACCGAGACACAGTAGGGGGACCAAGCAAGGACAGGAGTGGATTGTGGGGTGACAAAGATGAAAGTGTACATCGTTCTAAGTCTATATCACACAGCATTCACAGCGCTACCCCGTACACACAAAGACCAAGGGACCTTCCTGCGCGCAGGAGGGGAGAATTAGCAAGGGCGTTCACCGCCACCGAAGACACCGGGAGACTGGAGGGGGAGATCGGCTGACACAGTTCCCCTTACTGGCGAAGGGAGGGGGTGACCTCAGTACATACCATGCCAACATATAGACAAAGATAACTTGAGGTGTAAGCTTCTCTTGTTGACTGCCGGGGCAGAGAAATGGATATACGAAATGGAAAGAATAACAACAGGACAGATATTAGCTGTAGGGGACATGAAAGGTTTATTAGCGGTCATCATTGTAGAGGCTGCCGATGACATATGGAAAAGGGCCAGATACCCAGGAGTACCCACCCAGAACTTGCCACATGATGGTCTGCCGTTTAACAACTGCTAAGCGGCTATATGGCAAGCTCTGCGGGTGCAATACCCAGACACATCAGATATCAGCGCAATAATGGCACAAAAATGTGGGAAGACGAAGACGCCCTAAAATACATTCAGGCTATTCACGTGTTATGGAGACTTGAAACATGAGAACCATGGGATAAGACAGTGGGGTTATTGTACCATATACTATGTCAAGGGCAGGTGCAAAAGCAACTCAAGAAGTTGGTGAGGATGGAAGCAAAACCATGGTCAGAAATTCAACTCAATATAGTACACTGTTGCAGGCTAATGCAAGAAAACAAGAGGAAAAAGCGTGAGCAAAGGAAGCAGGAGGAGGTGAGGTTGGTGCAGAAGAAACAGACAAAATACGCCATGGAAGGGGCAGTGTTAACAAGCACAGGAGGACAAATCACACCACAGACACAGTGTGCACCACTGCCTACGGGAGGAGGGTTCATGGGACAGGGAGATGAACAGCATGGGTTCCGGGGAAGATGGGAGCCACCTAGTGGACGTGGGTATGGCCATCAAATGCAACAAAGCCAAGAGAGGTTTTCGGGAGGGTATCGCGGATACGGCCAACCAGTACAACAAGGCCCAGAAGGTTCTCCCGGAGGTTACCCGAGACAGATGAGAGGACCACCTTAGTGCTGGGTGTGCGGACAGGTAGCGCACATCTCTAGGGTCTACAGGAGCTGAGGGGGGTGCAGCAGAATGGGGGAATGCAATATCATCAAATTTTCATGAGCTGCAATGATCCTCTTTTTAGGGGCTGAGTGGGTGAGGATGATTAAACACAAAATCAACAAAGAATCCCACTAATCAGCTTCCTTCCCTTACCTCACCGAGTGAGCTACCCTAGATGTATACATATTAAATCCTATGCATTTTTTACCCCAAAACAAGGGCTCTTGACCATGTAGTTGTTAAGAAAATATACATCTTTTAATGTTTATCACAACATAACATCAATTCGAATATACAATATTAAAACAACACATACATTTATTCAAAACACATACTTAACCACATATTATTGTGTGTGCATTTCCACTAGATGCATAACAACACAATCCTCAGACACCTTGTTTCTGCCTTTCTATGGTGTATCCTCCACAGGGAGTCACCGTTTTTGTTTATGCCCTTCCCAATTTATACAGGCAAAAAAGGAATGTGCCAACACTTGATACAACAATGTGTTTCTAGAACCAACATAGACATTTATCTCTTAGAAGATAAGCAAGGCAAATATTCCCTATTGCGTATCCTGTTGGTACTGTCATCAGGGCACTCGGGCTTAGTTCATGTTCTGGCTTTCACACACTGAGTGGTATACCATAATTTGCAATCTCTCTAAAAAACAAACAAACAACTAGACTTAAAAACATGGTTTTACAACTTTTTGTGCAAAAGAAGTACTGTAATACATCTATGACAACTTCATCTCTGTTATTTATATAGGCAGCAGGGATATATTCATTTTTAAGTGATATCATTATTGACCACTGTGCATAATTCATTTTCTTTTATATCCTGTCTAAATAATTCCACATTTACCCTCTAGGGTTTTTCATTTTATAAATATAACATAGAAAGCTATCTATGGGGGTACTCATATGATGTCATGTTGCCCCTTTCTACTCGTTTCTCAATCATTTGTGAGTCACACCTTCTGAATGCTCACCTCTTGTTGAGTCTTCAACTGTTATTCACTTATTAAAGTAACTCATATGTCTGCCATGCAGGTGGAGCTACCTCCCAATTGTGTTCTTTATCTTTTTCACAGACCATCGACCGTCTCCTATTTCATACATGGTCTCACTCTGAAATATAAACAAGGGTCTATGATGACTTATTGGTTTCCCAATGTTCGCCTCGAGAATTCTAACTTGAAAAGAAATGGCTTACCCATGCAATTCAAATTGCTTCAATTTATGCGAGGAGGACTTCGTTTTTCCTCGTCTATAGCGTGACTGTGTTGGCCGTGATCTAAATCATAATAATAAACAAAACAGGAAACGAAAATCAGTTCCCTTCTAAAATGTCTCGTGACTTGAAATGTGCCTAATGCCTGTATCTTACCTCAGCGATTTAAACTGCAGCTTTCCGTCCCGCTTGCTAATGGCAAATGCTTCTCAGCAGTGTGGCGAGCCTATTCACGGATTGGTCCATCTTAAATAGCGGATATAGTAATGTCACGTGGTGCGCGCATGCATTTACGTGTCAACGCATCACGTGACTTGCAACTATGTTGCTCTGAAAATATCCTGTCTACAAAGTGAAGAGTGCCGTCTCGCCGCTCTATCAACATCCAATACTATTCATATTTTTTGTGTTGTTGTTCAGTAATGTACCGCATGGTCACATGTCGCAATGTCACGTGACCCGCGGCCATCTTGCTATGGGCATATCCTGTAAAGATCTGGGAACGCCGGGCGCTGGTTACTCTTTTTACATACGGAACCAGATAACATATCTCCCTGCAATAGCTTTTCCCAGATAGTGTGTCAGATGCCACAGCCACCCGCAATCAGTAGTGAACATGATATTCAAAAATGTGATACTGCAGTATTTTGGGGAATAAGTACCAAAACTGTTAATCACTCGTTTCCCACATATTTCCTTACATTAAATATTGCTTTATTAACCAAAAACATGTATAATGGTCAAAATAACCGCCCCTATGTCTTCTTTACTTTTTGTGATGAATAAAGAGAGACCATTCAATAGAAATGTTTAATCCATTCTTTACGGTGTCTAAGGAGTATATCCATTTCTGTTCGGCTTGTCTTAGCTTTAGATCTCTGTTACCGCCTCTAGGTTGAGCCAGTATTACTTCTATGATGAATCAATAGATGTCTTGCACTCCATGATGGGCGTTCTTAAAATGTGCCACTAAAGGTTTGTCAGGTACCTGATTCTTAACACAGGATCTGTGTTCACAGATTCTTTGATGGATTGGTCTCTTGGTTTTGCCAATATATAACAAGCCACATGGGCATTTAATCCCATACACTATGTCAGGTTTCCTTCTCTTATTCAAGTTTCCTTTTCATTATTTATCCTTTTCAGATTAGCTTTGTGTGGGTGGGAAGTTTTCCATTATAGTTGGTTAAGCCTTAACTTAATGATTCAGAATCCTGGTTCTGACCCAAGGCAAGATGGAGCCTCACAGTGACAGCTCTGATTGGCTAGAAGACAATGCTGAACAACAATGAACATTCTAAACTGTCACTCTGTGCCTTTCATCATCAAAACCCCATCTGAGAGGACGTGTTCAGTGGCTGCTCCTGCTTTAGTATTAGGCCTGGTGGATTTTATCCTTCAGATCTCAGCAGTTGAGCGGCTACTTTCTTGGGGGTTCAGGAGAAGTCTTCAGCTGGCAGGAATTCGTTTTGGAAGATAGGAAAAGCAGGAAATCTTTGTGAATTCGCTAAGGAGATAAGTGACTTTATTTCTACTGTAAATCTGTTCATCTTAAATACAGTCTCCTTGAAAATTCGTTAAAAGTAGTGTTTCAACTAAAACAATTGAACTATCGGTGTACGCTTGTGTTTCCAGTGCGGTGTTCCTTAGCGCGAGATTTTGACTGTAACGTGCGTATTCAAGTGAGCGCGTGCTTTCTAGCGTTTGTATTCCGAGCGCGAGCAGAGGTTGGTCTCGTGCCATTTTAAAAGCGCGTGTGTTTTATTGCGCGAGAGATCCTTTTCGCCAAAAGCTATACGCAGCGTGAAAACTACAAAGCGCGTGTGAAATACAAAGCGCGTGTGAAATATAAAGCGCGTGTGAAATACAATGCGCGTGTGATTTTTAGCGCGAGTATACAAAGCGCGTGTGAAGTATAAAGCGCGTGTGAAATACAATGCGCGTGTGATTTTTAGCGCGAGTATACAAAGCGCGTGTGAAATACAATTCGCGTGTGAAATATAAAGCGCGTGTGATTTTTATCGCGTGTGTACAAAGCGCGTGTGAAATACAAAGCGCGTGTGATTTTAAGCGCGAGAATCTGTTCGTCGCGTGCCTTGGGAGTGCGCGTGTGTTTTTTCCATCGCGAGTAATTTTGCGCGTGCCAATCACTTCGTTGCTTTTGAACTCAATAGCGCGGGTGTTCTTATTTCGCGTGTCTCGCAGGAGAATATTATTGCGCGTGTGGACCATTGCGCGTGTGAATTGTTGCGCGTGTGGATTTTTGCGCGTGTGGATTACTTGGATCGCGCGTCTTCATCCGTTTGCGCGTGTTCTTCAACCAGGAAGATTTCTATGGGAAGTTCAACGATTAATGGAAATAACCTGCGTGTGCAGTTAGCACGTTTTTTCCTCTTTCTTCAAGGATTCAAAGACTCAAGATAATTATAAATAGTTTGAAAAGTTTTGATATTACAAGAAAGAACATTTTAAAGACAATCTAATTGAACTACCAGTGCAAGTTGGAAAAAGACAAACAAAGAACTAAAACTTCCAGTTTTGCCTAATGTAAGAAGTTGCTGGGAATTTCTAGTATCGCAAGTAAGAGAGATTTTCAGCTTCTTATCCGCTTCTCTAAGAAATTTCAAGAGAAGAACCAGGTAGGATTCTCAATTATTAGTTAAGGATTAATTACTTCCCATTCATAAGGTTAAGTAAGTGAATTAAGAAAGTGTATATGTTATTCTTTATCCTCTGCAGGTTCAGCACTGATTAGCCTTGACGCAGTCTGCCTGGTGTTGTTTTGTTGTCCCATTCCCCCTTTCCCTTTGGGGTGTAGTTTACAGAGCTGTACTGAAAACTAGTTCTGGGAAATACATCTCAGGGGGATTGTCGGGGGTTCAGCAGCTTCCGCGGATACAGGACCTCTCAGCCTGACAGAATGAAAGGCCAATAATTTAGTCCGCCCGAGCTGTCATGAACCCCGACGAATCCATGGAGATGTTAGGATCTTTGATTAGGGAGTTACGGGAGGAGTTGAAAATTTCTCGGGATGAGAATGCTTTACTTAGTCAAAAGGTGGATGACTTAAGTGTTAAAGTTACACAAATTCAACAGAGGGGAGAAAGGAGAGAGGATGAGGTTTCAGGGGGCGCAGGTTCTCCACCAGAGTTAGAAAGAGAAGATCAGTTACCACACATACAACGGGCGCCTACAGTGGCAGAAGGGGTAAGGAGTATAATTATGCCAGTGCCTTTGGCGTCCCCAGAACGTTATCATGGGGATTCCAAGAGATTTAGGGTGTTTTTAACACAATGTGAATTACATTTTATGAGTAGACCAGAATTATTTCCATCGGATGCTTCTAAGATAACATTTATGTTGTCATATCTTTCTGGGGAAGCATCTGCTTGGGCTGGGTTGTTGGTGAGTCAAAAGAGTGCGGTTTTAGAAAATTATACCAACTTTTTAGAGATATTCCGAAAAATGTTTGATAGAAGACAGCTATCTCTGGAAGTGGATGGTGAACTTTTAGAATTAAAACAAGGTAATAGAGACTTGATTGCTTATATAACACAATTTAAGTCCCTTGTGTTAGAAAGCAAGTGGCCCGAGGCTAAACAAGCCTCGTTGTTTTATCGGGGCCTTAGAGATGAGTTAAAGGATGCCTTGTCTGGAGTAGTTGAACGCCCTCCTACTTGTGAAGGTCTGATTGATTTGGTTATTCAATTGGATTTCCGTTTGAGTGAAAGGAAGGCAGAGAGACGTCATGGTCAGAGTGATGTAAAGTCTATACTTAGAGTAGATAGACCCAAAATAGAGAGTAGACCCAAAGGGAATAATTCATCTCCAAGAATCAGAGGCCCGTTAACAGTGGAGGAAAAGACTAGGAGGAGAGATAATAATTTGTGTTTATACTGTGGAAGAGGTGGGCATTTTTTAGGAAACTGTCCTTACACTCCCAAGAAGACTTCTTCCTCAGCAGTCAAGGTACAACAGATCGCCAATACGGTGCAGACAGCGGTTCCTCATATAACCATAAATGTATCCTTATTTTTTGATTTGGAGTGTAAGGGAAATGGTCCTGTAATGATTGACTCTGGTGCGACTGGGAATTTCATGGATTGGGGTCTGGCCAAATCGTTGGGAATTCCAATTATTCTGAAGGAGGTTGTAGAGCAGGCTAGGGCTGTTGATGGTACATGTTTATCTTCTGGTCCTATTACTCATAGAACTGGTTCTTTAACTTTGGAGTTATCAGGAGGTCACAGAGAGATAATTTCATTTGAGTTAATTGATGCCCCTTTGTTGAAGATTATCTTAGGCATGCCTTGGCTTACTCTTCATAATCCCCTAATTGATTGGAGTGCTAGGACAATTGACATGCAATCCGATTTTTGTAAAGAGAATTGCTTTTCAGGAAGTCTCTTAGAGGAAGAGGTAAAACAAAGTAATTCCGTATCTAGTTTTCTGGCTGAGACTGGAATTGGAGGTCATGATGTGGGAGCTGTAGTGGGTCAACTTCCCCAGTGTTACAAAGATTTCTGGGACGTATTTGATGAGAAAGTGGCAGGAGAATTACCACCCCATAGATCCTTTGATTGTAAAATTGAACTGGAGCCAGGAACAATTTTGCCTAGTAGTAGGGTATATGCTCTTACTGAGAAAGAGAATGATTATTTAAAAGAATATTTGTCGGAAAATTTGGCCAAAGGATTTATTCGTCATTCTAAGTCACCTGCGGCCTCTCCTTTATTTTTTGTACCAAAACCGGATGGCTCGCTTAGAACTTGCATAGATTATCGAGCAGTTAATAAAGTCACTATTAAGAACCGGTATCCTCTTCCTCTCATCTCAGAAATGCTTAATCAAATACAAGGAGCAAATATTTTCTCTAAATTAGATCTGAGAGGAGCTTACCATCTTGTACGTGTGCAGGAAGGGGACGAATGGAAGACAGCGTTTAAGACCAGATTTGGGCTGTTTGAATATCAAGTTATGCCATTCGGTCTATGTAATGCTCCAGCGGCTTTCCAATTTTTCATTGATGAGGTTTTTAGAGAATTCTTGGATATTTTTGTTGTCGTTTATATCGATGATATTTTGATTTTCTCTTCTGACCTAGATCAACATCAGAAACATGTGCGCTTGGTGTTACAAAAATTGCGAGAAAATCATTTGTTTGCCAAATTGGAAAAAAGTCAATTCCATACCGATTCTGTGGAGTTTTTAGGTTTTATAATTTCACCTAAGGGTTTAGAAATGAATCCTAAAAAGGTGCAAGCCGTTCTTGAATGGCCCCCTCCTACTAAGGTTAAGGAAATACAAAGTTTCTTAGGGTTTGCCAATTTTTATAGGAGATTTATAGAAGGTTTTTCTCGACTGGTTGCTCCTATAACGAGACTTTTGAAAAAAGGAGTGAAATTTGACTGGGACCTTGAAGCAGAAAAGGCTTTTCAAGAGTTAAAACAAAGATTTACTTCTAGTCCAATTCTAATTCATCCAGATCTTTCTAAACCTTTTTTTGTGGAGGCGGATGCTTCAAATTTAGCGTTGGGGGCGGTGCTTTCTCAAAGGAATGAAACTACTGGTCAAATACATCCAGTTGCATTCTTTTCTAGAAAGTTTTCTGCTGCTGAAGTGAACTACACAATTGCTGATCGGGAACTGTTAGCAATAAAGTCCGCTTTTGAAGAATGGAGACATTTTCTTAAAGGAGCAAGACATACAGTAACGGTCCTTACTGATCACAGAAATTTATTGTTTTTAAAATCTGCAAGAACTTTGTCTCCACGACAACTTCGTTGGTCTTTGTTCTTTGCAGATTATGATTTCATTGTGACTTTTAAACCTGGAAGTCAGAACAAAAAAGCTGATGCGTTATCTCGCCAATTTCCTGGAAGTGAAGACAAAGAGATTATAGAACCAGAACCTATAATTGCCCCAGAACGTTTTTTGTTAGCTGGAGCCATTAAAGAAATGGATTTTTTGAATGAAGTTCGTCAAAATATGTCCTTGCAGAAGATGGAGGAGTGGGTGAGACTGGATCCAGCTAGAAAGTTGAAAGACAATCTTCCTTTTTTTGATAATAAGCTTTATGTACCTACTGATGAGTTGAGAGAAAAGGTTTTGAGAAATTGTCATGAATCCATTTTAGCAGGACATCCTGGGTTCAGAAAAACTCTGGAACTGGTTCGAAGAAATTTTTGGTGGAAAAAAATTCGCCAAGACACATTGAATTTTGTTAAAACTTGTGTAGTCTGTGCACAAGCGAAAAGTCAAGTTGGGAAGCCGCATGGTTTATTGGAGCCGTTACCTGTTCCTCCTCGTCCTTGGCACACAATTTCTATGGATTTCATAGTAGATCTCCCTCAAGATAAGGGTTGTACTACCATTCTTGTTGTGGTCGATCTTCTTACTAAAGAAGCACATTTTTTACCAATAGAGGGAGAGGTTACCGCGGAAAAACTGGCTCATAGTTTTTTGCAAGGTGTAGTTCGACTACATGGACTCCCAAGTCAAGTTATCTCTGACAGGGGATCTCAATTTATTTCAAAATTCTGGAGGGCCTTCTGTAGGAAACTTGGAGTGGAAGTTAGTTTGACTTCTGGGTATCATCCGGAAAGTAATGGACAAGTGGAGAGAGTAAATCAAGAATTGGAGAAGTTTTTAAGGTGTTATTTACAAGCTAGAGAGGAATGGGTGGATTTGGTGTGGTTGGCAGAATTCTCTTACAATAATTGTGGAAAAGATGCTACTTCTATGTCCCCTTTCTTGTTGGGTCGTGGGTTTCATCCTCGCTTTCTGAGTTTTGAGGTGTTGGAGGAGGATTCAGGGAATCCTAGAGTGGAAGATCGCTTGTTGATAATGAAAAATAACTTGGATAGAGCAAAAAAGGTTCTGGGAGAAAATAAGTTGAAATATAAGAGATATGCCGATTTGAGAAGAAAAACTGGTCCTGAATATAAGGTGGGAGACTTAGTTTGGCTTTCTACCCGATACCTGAAAATTAAGGGGAAGAATAAGTTCAGTCCAAGATTTGTAGGCCCTTTTGAGGTAGAGAAAATCATCAACCCTGTGGCAGTACGATTGAAATTACCCAAGCAGTTGAAGGTACATCCTACCTTTCATGTTAGTCTTTTAAAACCAGTTTGTTCAGGAGCTAGATTCAGAACACCACCTTCCCCTGTGATTTTGGAGGATTCATCTGAGGAATTTGTGGTTAAACAAATTTTGGATTCTAGGAAAGTGAGGGGAAGATTGCAGTATTTGATTGATTGGGAGGGATATGGACCGGAGGAACGATCTTGGGAAGATTCAGTTGATGTACATGCCCCCCGTTTAGTTGCTAAGTTTCACGCTAAATACCCACACAAGATAGGCCCAGAGACTGGGCATTAGGAGGGGGGTACTGTCAGGTTTCCTTCTCTTATTCAAGTTTCCTTTTCATTATTTATCCTTTTCAGATTAGCTTTGTGTGGGTGGGAAGTTTTCCATTATAGTTGGTTAGGCCTTAACTTAATGATTCAGAATCCTGGTTCTGACCCAAGGCAAGATGGAGCCTCACAGTGACAGCTCTGATTGGCTAGAAGACAATGCTGAACAACAATGAACATTCTAAACTGTCACTCTGTGCCTTTCATCATCAAAACCCCATCTGAGAGGACGTGTTCAGTGGCTGCTCCTGCTTTAGTATTAGGCCTGGTGGATTTTATCCTTCAGATCTCAGCAGTTGAGCGGCTACTTTCTTGGGGGTTCAGGAGAAGTCTTCAGCTGGCAGGAATTCGTTTTGGAAGATAGGAAAAGCAGGAAATCTTTGTGAATTCGCTAAGGAGATAAGTGACTTTATTTCTACTGTAAATCTGTTCATCTTAAATACAGTCTCCTTGAAAATTCGTTAAAAGTAGTGTTTCAACTAAAACAATTGAACTATCGGTGTACGCTTGTGTTTCCAGTGCGGTGTTCCTTAGCGCGAGATTTTGACTGTAACGTGCGTATTCAAGTGAGCGCGTGCTTTCTAGCGTTTGTATTCCGAGCGCGAGCAGAGGTTGGTCTCGTGCCATTTTAAAAGCGCGTGTGTTTTATTGCGCGAGAGATCCTTTTCGCCAAAAGCTATACGCAGCGTGAAAACTACAAAGCGCGTGTGAAATACAAAGCGCGTGTGAAATATAAAGCGCGTGTGAAATACAATGCGCGTGTGATTTTTAGCGCGAGTATACAAAGCGCGTGTGAAGTATAAAGCGCGTGTGAAATACAATGCGCGTGTGATTTTTAGCGCGAGTATACAAAGCGCGTGTGAAATACAATTCGCGTGTGAAATATAAAGCGCGTGTGATTTTTATCGCGTGTGTACAAAGCGCGTGTGAAATACAAAGCGCGTGTGATTTTAAGCGCGAGAATCTGTTCGTCGCGTGCCTTGGGAGTGCGCGTGTGTTTTTTCCATCGCGAGTAATTTTGCGCGTGCCAATCACTTCGTTGCTTTTGAACTCAATAGCGCGGGTGTTCTTATTTCGCGTGTCTCGCAGGAGAATATTATTGCGCGTGTGGACCATTGCGCGTGTGAATTGTTGCGCGTGTGGATTTTTGCGCGTGTGGATTACTTGGATCGCGCGTCTTCATCCGTTTGCGCGTGTTCTTCAACCAGGAAGATTTCTATGGGAAGTTCAACGATTAATGGAAATAACCTGCGTGTGCAGTTAGCACGTTTTTTCCTCTTTCTTCAAGGATTCAAAGACTCAAGATAATTATAAATAGTTTGAAAAGTTTTGATATTACAAGAAAGAACATTTTAAAGACAATCTAATTGAACTACCAGTGCAAGTTGGAAAAAGACAAACAAAGAACTAAAACTTCCAGTTTTGCCTAATGTAAGAAGTTGCTGGGAATTTCTAGTATCGCAAGTAAGAGAGATTTTCAGCTTCTTATCCGCTTCTCTAAGAAATTTCAAGAGAAGAACCAGGTAGGATTCTCAATTATTAGTTAAGGATTAATTACTTCCCATTCATAAGGTTAAGTAAGTGAATTAAGAAAGTGTATATGTTATTCTTTATCCTCTGCAGGTTCAGCACTGATTAGCCTTGACGCAGTCTGCCTGGTGTTGTTTTGTTGTCCCATTCCCCCTTTCCCTTTGGGGTGTAGTTTACAGAGCTGTACTGAAAACTAGTTCTGGGAAATACATCTCAGGGGGATTGTCGGGGGTTCAGCAGCTTCCGCGGATACAGGACCTCTCAGCCTGACACACTACCCATTTCGAGTTACAATTCGTGAAATGCTTTAGTTCCCATTTTCTCCCTTTCAGGTCTACATGTTTCATGTTAGATGTTAGTTTGCAGACTGAGCATTTAGTTTAGTTTAGTTTAGTTTATTATTTGTATTGCGCTCCAGACCCGAGGGTATTCAGGCGCAAGGCATAAGGATAGTCAAAGCTTGGTTACAACATGTAAAATACAATTATGTGCAAGTGCTACTTGGTTACATGTTGGCACAATGAAGTTACGATATATACAGGCAGGTACATTGATGGCATGCATAGTTTTACACAGTGGTTGGTGCATGCGGTGTAGAGAGAGGTGCCGGGCAAAGTCAGCAAGGTATATGCCTAGATGTCTGCATCTTTGAGCCAACTAGTGATGCTTTGACGGAACTTGTGATAGGATTGATTGATTCTTAGGGGGGAAGGTAGTGAGTTCCATAGGAGTGCTGCCTTGACCTGGAAGCTGCTGCCTCCTATTTTGACACGTTTGTATCTGGGGATCCAGAGGTAGTTGGTGTTGGCGAGTCTGGTGATTCTTGTGGTAGGCTTCAAAGTGAATCTGTCGGATAGGTAGCGGGGTGCTGCATTGTTCAAGCATTTGTGCGTGAGGGAGGCAGTTTTTAGTTTTATTTTGTCGTGAGTGGAGAGCCAGTTGTTGGCTCTTCTGGTGTTAGAGATATGTTCTCTCTTGGGGACTCCTAGGGCTGCTCTTAGCGCATTATTTTGTAGGAGTTGGATTTTTTTGATTGTTTGTTTATTGGCTCCTATGTATAGCTCTTTGCAGTAGTCCAGCCTGGATAAGATGAGGGCTCTGGCTAGGGTGATGCAACTGTCCTGAGACAGGAAGGCCTTGCCTGGTCTGATCAACTTGCATGTGTATGCCGTGGCCGAGGCCAAGGCATTGACCTGCTTGCTGAGGGAGAGAGTGGAGTCCACATAGAAACCCAGTGTTTTGACCTCCTTGGCAACAGTAATAATATTATTGTCTATGTTGAATGCTGAGTATTCGGGGCTGAGTTTTTTGAGGGTCGAGGGAGTGCCCAGGATGATGATCTCTGTTTTGTCATCATTCAGGCATAGACCGTGGGTGGCCATCCATGCCTGGATGATGAGATATATCCTGTTCACCAATGCCAAATCCTTGTCGTAATCACCGGTATGCGGTAGGAGAATCTGAGTGTCATCTGGATAGTTAGTGTAGGTGACACCCAGAAGGTCCAGATTGTCGAACAGGGGCCTGGTAAAGATATTGCAGAGGGTGGGTGAGACGCAAGATCCCTGGGGCACTCCGCAAGTTATGGGGATGGGGTTGGCTGCTGACATAGGAGAGAAGACTCTCATAGTCCTGTTGGTTAGGAATGATTGTATCCATGCAGTGGCTTCTTCAGAGAAATGAGCTGCCGAATCCAGATGGCTGCATAGGACCCTGTGGTCGACCAGGTCGAAGGCAGCTGATAAATCTAGGAGCAGAAGGAGGGCTGATTTTCCTTCATCCCGGAGTTCATCTATCTGTGACTTGAGGTCTTTGAGAGCTGTTTCTGTCCCATGTTGTGGCCGGAAGCCTGATTGCCTAGTTCCTAGTAGAGAGTTGGTTTCCAAGTATTTTTGTATCTGGGAGTATGCCATTTTATCTAGGATCTTTAGGAGAAACGGCACTGTAGTAATCGGGCGGTAATTAGTGGGTATTAGTGGGTCTAGGGACTGCTTTTTCAGTAGAGGAAGCACCCATGATTCTTTGAGGTTGGATGGGATGGTATTGATGGAGAAGGATGAGTTAATAAGTTTTGTGATGAAGGGGGCCAGATCTCTGGCTGCATCCTTTAGAAGTTGAGTGGGGCATAGGTCTCCTTGACAGCTGGTGGGTTTGAGAGATAGTATGGTATTTTCTGTTTCTTTTATGGTGACTTTGGAAAACTTGAATATGGGGTGATTGGTAGAGTTACTTAGTTGTTCTAGGTTTACGCTAATGGGTTTGTTGCCGGCGAGTGTGGCTTTTTTCTTGGCTATTTTTATTTGAAGGGTAGTGACTTTGTTGGCTAGAGCTTGTTGTATGTTGGAGCACCAGAGTTGGTCTTTGATGCAGTTGTCTGGCACCGGGATGGGCGCTTCTAGCTCTTTGAGGATGACAAAGAGTTCTTTCGTGCTAGAATTAGCTTGGGCAATTCTAGCGTTGTAGGTTTCGCGTTTAGCTAGGATGATTTCTTTTTTGTATAGGGCTGTGATGGAGCAGAGGTTGGCTTTGTTTTCGTCAGAAGGTTGTGCTCGCCAGGATGTCTCACAGTGCCTTTTTTGTTTGCGCAATGATTTTAGGTATGGGGTGTACCATGAATTGAGATGGGCTTTGGGTTTGCTTTGTCTAAGTTTGAGTGGTGCAATAGAGTCTAGAGATGTGGTCATGATGTGGTTAAATTCCTTAACCATAGTTTCGGGGTCCAGGTTTTCCGGGATGGCGTTGAGTGTAGGGAGGATGAGGGGTAGCAGTTTGTCAAAGGTGATGTTTTTCTTGTTCCGGGTGAGAATGGACGGAGCTAGGGGTGTGGGAGCCAAGGTAGGTTTGGCGGCAGTTAGGGTAAAGGTTATGAGGTGGTGATCTATCCAGATCTGGGGGGATATGGAGGCTATTGTGGCGTTGCAGTTGTAGTCTGCTACCCAGTCCAAGGTTCTGCCTTTGTTGTGTGAGGGGGTGAGCACTCTTTGGGTAAATCCTTGTTCCTCTAGGATACTAGCCACATTAGATGCATGTGTGTCTTTGGGGTCGTTATAACTAAGTTCAAGTCGCCTAGTAGTAGGACTTGAGATGAGTTTTTTAGATTATTCGAGATGATATTTGATATGTCATCTTCAAAGGCCCCAATGGGGCCTGCAGGTCTATAGACCAAGTATATTATGAGAGTCTGGGTGTTATTTATGTTTAGTTTGGCTGTCAAGAGCTCACATGAGTTGATGACTGGGGATGGCACTAGTCTGCAAGGTAGATTGTTTCTTATTATGAGTGCAGTGCCTCAACCTCGAGTGTCGGTTCTGTCTGATCGCAGTATGGTGTATCCGTTTGGTATGGCCAGTGAGAGGGCGGGTCCTGCTGCGGCGTGTAGCCAAGATTCGGTGACTGCTAGGAAGTCTAGCTGTTCAGAGTGGATGATATCTGCTATATCTGAAGCGTGTGCAACTAGCGATCTAGAGTTTATTAGGCCACCCATGAGGTTAGGTTTGTTTATCTTTGGAAAGGTGGGACTAGTTGTAGTTTGGGTCTTGGAGGGGGGGTTGTTGGTGGTGGTCGGATTGGGCCAGTGTTCTGTTGTTTGTTTGTTATAGGATGTCCGGGTTCTAGCTAGTGGTTCATAGAGTTTTGCAAGTCTTGAGCGGAGTCTGCTGTTCCTCTGGAGAGTATTGCAAGGTAGAGTGTTTTGTGTCTGGTGTTGCAGGTTTAACGTGGTTGTCCAGGGTTTAACGTGGTTGAGAGGTAGTGACATGGTGTTGTAGTGAGTGGTATAGTATTGGTACGTTGCTAGTACTAGGAGCAGGATGTGTATGATACTTGTTGTGTGGGAGGTGGGGAGCAGGATGCACAGGGGTGTGTGCATTGTTGGTATGGGTGCTGTAGGCGGGAGAGCCTGTATCCAATTCTGTGTTGGTGTACTGACTAGATCTGGTCTGAATTGTGTGTCTGAGTGCAGAGTACAGAATGCAAATACGGGAGTAGTCTAGATGCATTGTTTGTAAAGGGCGCAGCATTGGCTAAGATACAAGTCGAAATTGGCAGACAGGATAGAGTGGCATGTGCAGGCAATAAAGTGACCAGCAAGGGTTCACCTAAATTCGAAATTGGCAGACAGGATAGAGAGGCATGTGCAGGCAATAAAGTGACCATCAAGGGCTCACCTAAATTCGAAATTGGCAAACAGACTAAAGTGGCATGTGCAGGCAATAAAATGACCAGCAAGGGTTCACCTAAATTCGAAGTTGGCAGACAGGCTAAAGTGGCATGTGCAGGCAATAAAATGACTTGAAAGTGTTCACCTAAATTTGAAATTGGCAGACAGGATAGAGTGGCATGTGCAGGCAATAAAGTGACCAGCAAGGGTTCACCTAAATTCGAAATTGGCAAACAGACTAAAGTGGCATGTGCAGGCAATAAAATGACCAGCAAGGGTTCACCTAAATTCGAAGTTGGCAGACAGGCTAAAGTGGCATGTGCAGGCAATAAAATGACTGGAAAGGGTTCACCTAAATTCGAAATTGGCCGGCAGGCTATGGTGGCATGTGCAGGCAATAAAGTGACTAGCAAGGGTTCACCTAAATTCGAGGTGCAGCAACTAGCATCAAGTATCATTGGCTGGAGTAAGGTGCAGTAGCAGTATTAGTGGCATCAAATGAGTGAGGCACAATAACTGGGAGTGAGAACATTAGCTGACCGGGCTGCCACAAAATATTTGCAGCTAAGCGGCTATGTGGAGGACAAACAGCTTAAAGATAATGGCTGCAACGAGTTAACGATAACCGCCGAAGGGCGTATGTAGACATTATTGCTAGGCAGGCATACTGGCTGGCAGCATGATCATACTCACAGAAGGATGAGTGTCCAAAAGTAGAGTCTCGTGATGGTCGCCATGCGCCGTCCCGCAGGAGAAATGGCCGACCACCGGGGGTAGGTTCCACAACGTCAATTGACTGTTAGGTATATCTCTGGTCGGTGCTCTGTATGTATGTACGAGTTTGTCTCTCAGATTTGGCATACTTCGAAACGCAAAACGTGGCTTGCTAATTGCAAAATCTTCGGTGTTAATGAGATTCCAATTTTTCAATATACATCTCCGCAGTTCATTACTTATCGGGGAGAATGTAGAAACACAAGTGATCTTATCCTCTGTGACTCGTGGTTGTGGTGTCAGGCAACTGTTTCTTGGAGTGTTTTTAGCTCTTTTCATAAATCTGCGTACTATATATGGTGGGTAACCTCTTGCCTTTAATCTAGTTGTTAATTCTTTGCTGTTAACCTCAAAGTCTTCCTTGTGTGTACAGTTCCTTCTGACCCGTAGGAACTGGCCAAAAGGCAAGTTTTGTCGCAGAGATAGTGGATGGAAACTTTCAAACAGTAACAAGGTATTTTTATCAGTAGCTTTCCTGAACAAGGTAGTACCCAGTTTGTTCTCTGTGTCTTTGAAAATTTCAAGATCCAGAAAGGAGATCTTCTTCTGGCTCGAACTCATGGTGAAATTGATACACTCCTCTTGGTTATTAACCCAGGTAACAAATGAGTGAAGTTCTTTATCGGTACCTCCCCACAACATGAAGACATCGTCGATATAGCGCACCCAGGTCTTCATGAGGTGCTTAAAGGGGTTGTGATCCGCATAGACTGAACGTATTTCCAAGTCATCCATAAACAGATTCGCGAGATCTGGCGCGAAACTAGAACCCATACTTGCCCCATGTTGTTGCAAATAGAACTTATCTTCCTCAATGAAAAAATTGTTGGTAAGAGCAAGTCTGATGCACTCTAAAATGAATGCTGTTGGTACCGTCTTATCTCTCCTTTTTTCCAAATATTGTCCCATAATTTTGACACACTTCATCTGAGGGATACTAGTATACAACGCCTCTACATCCAAGGTCACTAAGATGTCTGTGGGCGCCACAACTATTGTATCTAATATTTTGATCATCTGAGTTGTGTCCTGAATATACGGGCGCATAGTTTTAACAAAGGGCCTCAAAAAGAAATCAGTGTAAACCGACAGGGGTTCTAAAATAGACCCATTGGCCGCCACAATGGGTCGCCCTGGGGGAACCTTATGATGTTTGTGAATCTTCGGTAAACAATAGAAGACCGGTGTAATAGGATGGCAGACATATGAGTTACTTTAATAAGTGAATAACAGTTGACGACTCAACAAGAGGTGAGCATTCAGAAGGTGTGACTCACAAATGATTGAGAAACGAGTAGAAAGGGGCAAAATGACATCATATGAGTACCCCCATAGATAGCTTTCTATGTTATATTTATGAAATGAAAAACCCTAGAGGGTAAATGTGGAATTATTTAGACAGGATATAAAAGAAAATGAATTATGCACAGTGGTCAATAATGATATCACTTAAAAATGAATATATCCCTGCTGCCTATATAAATAACAGAGATGAAGTTGTCATAGATGTATTACAGTACTTCTTTTGCACAAAAAGTTGTAAAACCATGTTTTTAAGTCTAGTTGTTTGTTTGTTTTTTAGAGAGATTGCAAATTATGGTATACCACTCAGTGTGTGAAAGCCAGCTTTGCGCTCGTATATTCAGGACACAACTCAGATGATCAAAATATTAGATACAATAGTTGTGGCACCCACAGACATCTTAGTGACCTTGGATGTAGAGGCATTGTATACTAGTATCCCTCAGATGAAGTGTGTCAAAATTATGGGACAATATTTGGAAAAAAGGAGAGATAAGACGGTACCAACAGCATTCATTTTAGAGTGCATCAGACTTGCTCTTCCCAACAATTTTTTCATTGAGGAAGATACGTTCTATTTGCAACAACATGGGACAAGTATGGGTTCTAGTTTCTCGCCAGATCTTGCGAATCTGTTTATGGATGACTTGGAAATACGTTCAGTCTATGCAGATCACAACCCCTTTAAGCACCTCATGAAGACCTGGGTGCGCTATATCGACGACGTCTTCATGTTGTGGGGAGGTACCGATAAAGAACTTCACTCATTTGTTACCTGGGTTAATAACCAAGAGGAGTGTATCAATTTCACCATGAGTTCGAGCCAGAAGAAGATCTCCTTTCTGGATCTTGAAATGTTCAAAGACACAGAGAGCAAACTGGGTACTACCTTGTTCAGGAAAGCTACTGATAAAAATACCTTGTTACTGTTTGAAAGTTTCCATCCACTATCTCTGCGACAAAACTTGCCTTTTGGCCAGTTCCTACGGGTCAGAAGGAACTGTACACACAAGGAAGACTTTGAGGTTAACAGCAAAGAATTAACAACTAGATTAAAGGCAAGAAGTTACCCACCATATATAGTACGCAGATCTATGAAAAGAGCTAAAAACACTCCAAGAAACAGTTGCCTGACACCACAACCACGAGTCACAGAGGATAAGATCACTTGTGGTTCTACATTCTCCCCGATAAGTAATGAACTGCGGAGATGTATATTGAAAAATTGAAATCTCATTAACACCGAAGATTTTGCAATTAGCAAGCCACGTTTTGCGTTTCGACCTATGCCAAATCTGAGAGACAAACTTGTACATACATACAGAGCACAGACCAAAGATATACCTAACAGTCAATTGACGTTGTGGAACCTACCCCCGGTGGTCGGCCATTTCCCCTGCGGGAAATGCTCAGTCTGCAAACTAACATCTAACATGAAACATGTAGACCTGAAAGGGAGAAAATGGGAACTAAAGCATTTCACAAATTGTAACTCGAAATGGGTAGTGTATGGGATTAAATGCCCATGTGGCTTGTTATATATTGGCAAAACCAAGAGACCAATCCGTCAAAGAATCTGTGAACACAGATCCTGTGTTAAGAATCAGGTACCTGACAAACCTCTAGTGGCACATTTTAAGAACACCCATCATGGAGTGCAAGACATCTATTGGTTCATCATAGAAGTAATACTGGCTCAACCTAGAGGCGGTAACAGAGATCTAAAGCTAAGACAAGCCGAACAGAAATGGATATACTCCTTAGACACCGTAAAGAATGGATTAAACATTTCTATTGAATGGTCTCTCTTTATTCATCACAAAAAGTAAAGAAGACATAAGGGCGGTTATTTTGACCATTATACATGTTTTTGGTTAATAAAGCAATATTTAATGTAAGGAAATATGTGGGAAACGAGTGATTAACAGTTTTGGTACTTATTCCCCAAAATACTGCAGTATCACATTTTTGAATATCATGTTCACTACTGATTGCGGGTGGCTGTGGCATATGAAACACTATCTGGGAAAAGCTATTGCAGGGAGATATGTTATCTGGTTCCGTATGTAAAAAGAGTAACCAGCGCCCGGCGTTCCCAGATCTTTACAGGATATGCCCATAGCAAGATGGCCGCGGGTCACGTGACATTGCGACATGTGACCATGCGGTACATTACTGAACAACAACACAAAAAATATGAATAGTATTGGATGTTGACAGAGCGGCGAGGAGGCACTCTTCACTTTGTAGACAGGATATTTTCAGAGCAACATAGTTGCAAGTCACGTGATGCGTTGACACGTAAATGCGTGCGCGCACCACGTGACATTACTATATCCGCTATTTAAGATGGACCAATCCGTGAATAGGCTCGCCACACTGCTGAGAAGCATTTGCCATTAGCGAGCGGGACGGAAAGCTGCAGTTTAAATCGCTGAGGTAAGATACAGGCATTAGGCACATGTCAAGTCACAAGACATTTTAGAAGGGAACTGATTTTCGTTTCCTGTTTTGTTTATTATTATGATTTAGATCACGGCCAACACAGTCACGCTATAGACGAGGAAAAACAAAGTCCTCCTCGCATAAATTGAAGCAATTTGAATTGCATGGGTAACCCATTTCTTTTCAAGTTAGAATTCTCGAGGCGAACATTGGGAAACCAGTTAGTCATCATAGACCCTTGTTTATATTACAGAGTGAGACTGTGTATGAAATAGGAGACGGTAGATGGTCTATGAAAAAGATAAAGAACACAATTGGGAGGTAGCTCCACCTGCATGGCAGACATAAGAGTTACTTTAATAAGTGAATAACAGTTGAAGACTCAACAAGAGGTGAGCATTCAGAAGGTGTGACTCACAAATGATTGAGAAACGAGTAGAAAGGGGCAACATGACATCATATGAGTACCCCCATAGATAGCTTTCTATGTTATATTTATGAAATGAAAAACCCTAGAGGGTAAATGTGGAATTATTTAGACAAGATATAAAAGAAAATGAATTATGCACAGTGGTCAATAATGATATCACTTAAAAATGAATATATCCCTGCTGCCTATATAAATAACAGAGATGAAGTTGTCATAGATGTATTACAGTACTTCTTTTGCACAAAAAGCTGTAAAACCATTTTTTTAAGTCTAGTTGTTTGTTTGTTTTTTAGAGAGATTGCAAATTATGGTATACCACTCAGTGTGTAAAAGCCAGAACATGAACTAAGCCCGAGTGCCCTGATGACAGTACCAACAGGATACGCAATAGGGAATATTTGCCTTGCTTATCTTCTAAGAGATAAATGTCTATGTTGGTTCTAGAAACACATTGTTGTATCAAGTGTTGGCACATTCCTTTTTTGCCTGTATAAATTGGGAAGGGCATAAACAAAAACGGTGACTCCCTGTGGAGGGTACACCATAGAAAGGCAGAAACAAGGTGTCTGAGGATTGTGTTGTTATGCATCTAGTGGAAATGCACACACAATAATATGTGGTTAAGTATGTGTTTTGAATAAATGTATGTGTTGTTTTAATATTGTATATTCGAATTGATGTTATGTTGTGATAAACATTAAAAGATGTATATTTTCTTAACAACTACATGGTCAAGAGCCCTTGTTTTGGGGTAAAAAATGCATAGGATTTAATATGTATACATCTAGGGTAGCTCACTCGGTGAGGTAAGGGAAGGAAGCTGATTTGTGGGATTCTTTGTTGATTTTGGAATGCAATATCAGCCAACATATCGGGGGGAATAGACTGAGTACTACACCCAGGACCAAATGCAATGACAAGGACAGACACTGAACACATACTCTTGCAGACACACATCCACCACAAATTCAGGCACCAGAGCAACAGTATTCACAGACACCCCAGATACCACAGGCACAAAATAACACGCAGCCACCATACATGGCACCACAAAATGACGGGACATTAGTATGCACTTACTCCATGGGAATTACTCCCATTCGGAAACTAGGGGGGACTACTATAGTGGAGGGCAAACCATTTGCAGGGAATGGAATGTAATTATACCCTCAATAGGACAGCCCACAGACAGACCTGATGTGTCCCATCCTATCGATTACACCCTACCCAGAGGAGGAACCATGCATAGGTGTTATGATAGGTGGCAAGACTTTCTCCTTTCTCGTAGACACAGGGGCAACTAGATCCTGCATCCGGGAGGCGAGGTATAGAATGTCAGGCAACTCAATAAATGCTCAGGGATTTTTTGGGGTTTTTTGGGGTGATGGAATTGGTTCCTTTTACAGACGATCTTACACCTTCTATAGGGGAGCATGATCTAGCTCTTCAATTGCTTTATTCCCGACAGACACCAGTAAATATAATGGGAAGGGACATCATGTGCAAGTTCAACATGACCATCTCATTCACTGACAAAGGGACAGTGTGTTCCACACCTTGGATCCTCCTTCTAAACATGAGGGAAATAATTCAAGCTTATTGTGGGTGCACAGTACAGATAGGGGTGCCTACAGATGAAGAGCTGTTCCGGTATGGAGCCGAAGTAATAAAAACATGGCTCCCGGGAATACAGGGAAAACTGTGGTGCCTTCCAAATTAGTACATGTTCAAGCCAGAGCTACCAATGGACAAAAAAGAGGGGACAGTAATACCACTAGAATTAGAGGCAGTAATAGTGGAAGACAACAGAATAACAATACCTGTGACAGATGACACAGAACGAGCATGGATGTCAGTGATTGCGGTGGCAGAATGTTATAGGCTAACGACCCTGACAGACAACTGTTCAACGACAACCGCTCAGATCACGAGGTAGTATTTGATATTAGCATTACATACTGGATGATGGTACACTACAGGGAGGTACCACAGAGGATGGCAATGCTGCTGCAAGCACCGCCGACATTTGTTGAGGAGGACTTGGCAAAGGTCCCCAGCATCTTATGGACCGCAAGTCCCTATGACATGGGGCCTCTGAAAGGGATAGAAGCAGTAAAGATAAAACTGAAGCCAGGAGCAATTTCAACAAGAGCTAGGCAATATCCCCTGTGAAGGGAGGCAGATGAGGGTATTTATGAAACAATTGAAGCACTAGTGAAGCAAGGCATTTTAATACCATCAGAATTACTGTGCAACAAAGCAGTGTACCCTGTGAAAAAGGTGACAGGGGGACGTGGCATTTTATAAAGGACTTGCACCCTCTGAACCATATTGTCGAAGCACAATTTCCTTTTGTTCCAAACCCAGTGACAATTCTTTGTAGCATTCCTACGGAAGCTACCCACTTCACGGTTACAGATTTGAAGAATGCTTTCTTCCCTATACCACGACACCCTGACTCACAAGACTTAACTTCATTCCTATGAAGAAATAAGAAGTGGAAACACACTAGACTTCCTCAAGGGTACTGTGAATCACCTTCAATATTCAACAGGGTCCTTCAGATGGACTTAGGAAATGTACAGTAAGAAAGCATCATTATACAGTATGTAGATGACATATTGATTTTCAGCAAGACAGAAAAACAATGTAGGGATGACTCGGTGTGCATGTTGACTGTACTGGCAGAGAAGGGATACAAGGTAGACATGGCCAGGTTATAATATTGCCAGAAGGACGTGTTGTACATTGGACAACTGATATCACAAGACGGGCAAAAAGTGACACCAGAAAGAGCAGAGGCAATACGCACAACTCCAAAACCCACAACCATAACACAAATGCAGCAGGTCCTAGGACTATGTAATTACTGCAGAGCGTGGGTATTTGACTACAGCAGTTGTACTAGGCTCCTGTTAGGTAAGTGCACTGAAGGATGCACAGAGAGGGGAGGGCACCTTACAGTGGACAGTAGAGATGACCGAAGCATTGGAGGAGCTGAAGATAGCAATATACACAGCTCCCATGTTAGGGATCCCAGAATATCAAAACACATTTTTCTTGTTCCCACACTCCAACAGAGTAGTGATGAGTGCAGTACTGACACAAAAGACAAGCCTGGGGCACAAACCATTGGCATACTACAGTGGGAAGCAAGACCTGGTGATGTGAGGACACTACACTTGTGAACAGGCACTAGCTGCTGCCGCATTCACAGTGGACAAGTCAGCGACTATTACCATGGTATGCAGCAATACTGGAACGGCCCAAAAGTACGCTGCCAACACAGTGAGCTTGGGTGTATGAGGTGTTACTGTCAAACCCAGCTCTCAAGATGGTGAGAAGCCAGCTTGTCAACCCAGTGACTTTCATCGCGAAACCCATAGAAGATGATGATTGTGCACACAACTGCACCGCCAACATAGAAAGCCACAATGACATCCCAAAAGTACAGGAGAACGCACTTGAGGAGGGAGACGTACTTTATATTGATAGGTCATCCACAATTGACCAAATGACAGGGGAAAGACATACTGGGACAGCAATAGTGAGACCAAAGGAGGATGGGACGTGTGAGGTGGTGACAAGTGCATGTTTACTGTCACATTTTTCAGCACAGGCTGCAGAGCTAGTAGTTTTAATATTGGCACTGTAACACAGAAAAAACATGGAAGTAACAGAGTATTCAGATGCAGCCTATGTGACATCCACAGTGCATTCTGGGCTGTCACGTTTGCTGAGGAGGGACTACAAGTGTGCTGATGGGTCACCAGGGTAGCACACACTCCTATTGGGCAGACTGATAGAGGCACTCGAATTCCAACTGCATATGGCAGTGGCAAAGTGTCAGGCCCATACGAAGGGGGAGGATCCCATCTCCAGGAGCAACAAAGCAGCGTAAGCAAAATACGCTGCTTCTTTTGGGGATATTTTAGAAATAGATGCTTCGTCCCCAGCACGTAACTATGTATGAACAATGACATTAAAATAAGGATACAATACATTACCAGTGACACAAATGATGGGATTGCAGGGGAAGAAAAGGAATTGTGGCTAAGGAGGGGATGTACAGTATCTCTGACAGATGCCTTATGGCGGCAAAACAACACAGGTAAAGTGGTAATGCCATTCTCATTATTACACACTGCACTAACACAGTTACACCATCCTATCCATATGGGGAAGGATGTGCTTGCCACTCATGTTGGAGAAGACTGGTTCTGTCCTAATTAGGTGGAACATGTGGCAGAATTCATGACTAATTGCCTTGTGTATAAACAATTTACAGCAGGTCATACTTTAAGGGTAGTGAGAGGAGCCATACCTTGCCCAATGGGTCAGTTGACTATGTCGACATGCTCCAAACATGCCAAGGCTACCGCTACATGATAGTGGTTGTATGGCCATATTCTCGATGGATAGAAGCCAGTCCCTGTTCCCATCCTGAAGCCAATAGAGCAGCAAAATTGCTGGTTCATGAAATGTTCCCACAATGGGGCGTATGTGAGGTCCTGTTGTCTGACAATGGCCCTCACCTCGCCAATGAGATGTTTCACCACATCACAACCTTGTTGGGAATACAACACAAATTCTCTTGTGCCTATCACCTGCAAGTAAAAGGAATGTGTGAAGGCCTCAATGGGCTGCTCAAAGAAGGCATCGCCAAAATAAAAAAAGACGCTCAACAAGAGCTGGCTGCATTGTCTACCGTAAGCCTTATTCGCATTGCACAATAAACCAGGGTCTGACCACCATTTAACCCCACATGAGGTTGTAACCGGATGGCACATGAGACTTCCCCTAGCTCCTCCCACTGGGGCGTTATTAGATGCAGAAAAAATGTATGATGTATTGGGACAAGAAATGTATGAATACACTGCTTCCTGGATGGCAAGTGCCTCTTTTATTTCTCGCCAACTTCAGGGACAACGGGAGAGGCCCGAAGCAAATGAAGAAAACGACAACCCAGAAGCAAACAGAGAATGTCTGAAACCTCCACTACTTCATCCCGGGGACCAGGTGCTTTTAAGAGACTTGGCATGCTGGTGGTACAAGCCCTGGTTTACAAGACCATATACACTGGAGCAGTTCATAGATCGTGCAGTGAAATTGTAAGATAAGAAGGCATGGAACTACCTTGGAGATGTCAAACCCTGTCAAGCGGCAGCCTCTCCTAGCACCAACGACGAAAGGGCCAACGATCCACAAACGCAAGAACAAAGTCATCACCTGGGAACATCTCAGCCCAGCAGAGGCTAACATATTATTAGTTGCTCCAGAGCAAGAGAGATAGGGAAAGGACTTCCTACACATCCGGAGTGAGGGCACAATGTCTGTGTATTATTTTTCTTTCCGCACACAGACAGCAGTCATTATAAAAGTTACGACTGTTAGTGTTACAGTCTGCAATGCTTCCCCATGATCCACATCCCGCGACCTTCCAAGGCCACTTTGTCCAATACATTAGTAGACCCAACAGAACTAAAAGACACCATCCTAGTGTATTTTTCTGTATTTTCCTGGCCTATTTGTCCCAAAATTACCCACAATTGAAAAGAGGGAACACTTCTGTGCTTGCATTACTTTATGATCCTAGAATACGCGCAGTTTGAGAACAATTGTTTTTCCTTGCATGACCCAACATCAAGTACGCTGAGCTTGAATTAATCAAGTTCTATTAACAATAGCGCCTTTTCTAGCACATTGCAGGTGGTCAATAGACATCTTCGAAGCCACACAAGATTCCGAAGAGGAGTAAGTAATGAGTGATATTATGAAAAGAATGCTCAATGTGTCCTGTGTATTATTCTCATTTGGTATTTTTTCCCTCATCGTTTGGCGGATGTCGTATGTTATAAGTAATACAGCTGTAACCCTTACTAACACAACCCCAACGTCGGCAGGAGGAACTACCATGTCATGTGGAGAGGTAAGCACTGCAAATACAGTAAGGAGAGGTAGACGCAGTGCTGATGTAGATATGGGAGAGGTGGATCTCTATCTCACTGATACTGCTCGAGTATCTAATAACATGTGGTACAAGCACATGACAAGGTAGGCAAACAAACCATGGGGGAGAGATGCTATGTCTGCTCTCTTATCCCCTGTGCCATGAGTGTCACCAGAACATTTGTGGCAGTTGAAATACCAGCAGCAAGAGCACAAGGCCTTATGTATCTGTACATGTGTACAACACAAGGAAGGTTCCGTGGGAGAATGGCCACATTGAGATGGATGTACAAGACAACATTCCCATATGAAGATACCTTCATCAAGATGCTTGATATGACGGAAGATTACTGGAAGACAGACCAGGCTATACAATACATAACTGACAGCCCACAAAAAGGAGAGACAAAAACAATAACACTGAAGGAATGACCATGTCCTAAAAGGAGACCCAAGGAAATAGGAGAACCAGGATCCTGGGAAAAACCACAGACGATTGTCTATGGTTAAGTGTACACAGCTGAAGTATGGATAGAAGGTGTAGTAGGAAGCAAGGCACACACGCTCCTGACAGTTCCAGTAAACACAGTACAGGCAGAGAATGACAAACGCCTTAAGGAATGAGACGCAAGTGAAAAGTTACTGACCTGGGTGGAGAATGAAGCTGGACCTATGCCCATAACTCCACTGAAGAAAGCAGCATTATATTTCCAGAATGATGGAGCAGTAAAGGTTGGAGTATACAAAAACTGCAAGCAGACAGTGAAGCGTCCAGGCATGAAGTTTGGGACGGCAGTGTTGATGGACCATTATTGGGCGTGCCGATCTAAAGTATATAAAAAGCTTCCACCCAACTGGGGAGGAGTGTGCTCACTAGTGCACATTAACACGCCAGCACTAGTGGTTCCACAAAAAGACATCAAAACAGAAGACTTCCCTAAAATGGATGATGCCAGAAGAAAGAAGAAGTCAGTAGAAGTGAGTATGGTAAAGAGGCAGAACTACTTGCTGTCAGCATCGTAAGCTTCTCTGGATGACTTACCAGCTTAGCGCTGTTTGTTCAGTAGGACAGAAATGTTGTTTCCGTGAGTAGTTCCAGCTGTACAGACATACACAAACACAAAATGGCTCCAGATTACAAGGTGGGAGCTGATGAAGACAATAAACTCAACTGTCAACGGCTTCAAAGCCATAAAAGAAGAGCTACGAGCAGTAAGGTTCATGGCACTCCAGAACAGATATGTTCTAGACCTTCTCACAGCTATGGAAGGAGGAGATTGCACCTAAATCAGGGTCTTCTTGCTGCAGATTCGTGCCAGCAAATGATGAAGCTAACGGAACACTAACCGAATCAGTTACCAGATTATCGCTAATGCATGCCAAAATGGAGGAAGATGCAAAAGATACAGGAAAAGACAAAAGTTGGCTATCATATATATTCTCACGGATACCTACATGGATGGAGGATGGGCTGAAAGTATTACTAGCAGCATTAATACTAGTGTTAGTGATACTGTGTGTAATAAGGATTTGCATTACACAATGCAAGAAGACGACAGAAAACAGTAGGAATTAAAATATTTGTAGATAATAATGGGGAGGAGGACAAGGAGGACAAGCTAGTAGAACTCTGCAGCACGAAGCGAAGGGCCAGTGCTCATAGCTAAGGACAAAGGCGGGCGGACCATTCCTGACTCCAGGGGCAAGGAGCCACCTGCAAAATAGCAGAATAAAATCCTCACTAATTGCAGACCAAGAGCTCAGTTTTGCAGTCCTCACCCACGTGATGGGCCGAGCCGAACAATGGCCATTTACCCGTGTTGGGAAGAGAAGCTGTTCCCAGCAAAGCAGACAAGAACTGATACATGTGTTGCCCAACAAACATTACAATTCACAGGCATGCTCAAAGGCTAGGTGGATATACCAGTGGCAACAATTGGGACACACAGTCTTTCTCATCACCTTGAGAAGGTATATGGAGCGCTGAGAACAGAGCAAGGCCCCTGGCCTGAGGAGACCCGCTCCAGCCAATCAGGGAACACAAGACCTATGGCGGAAGGTAAGGGGCAAGGGCCAATGGTAGTCCTGCAACCTTGTAACAATGTAATAGTTAGTTTTGGGGGAAGTCTCAGGTGAGACCACATGCCATGGAAGGACCAGTTAGCTTATACCTATAGGTGCCTTCTATGGGCACTACCACTCCACCCACCCAATCGACTAGTCTTTTAGGTTTTTGGGGAGTGGTCAACAGCTTTGATGCTATCTGGTAACAAAAACAAGTGACACAGGCCCAGGAGCTGTGACTGAAGGAAATGTGTTGGCTTCCTGTATGATCCCTGTCAGTTTGGATAATAAAAGACAGTTCTAACAAGCCCCTGGCTGAGTCCTCCGTCATTACTGGGGGAGGGTTTGTTGGGCCTGGGCACTCTGCTAAACTGTGACTCTGTAGCACAAACTTTCGTCCTCTGGTACACTATTTACAGCCTTACTGGGCAGGCCCCTTCTTTCGACCAGTCTCCCCGTCGTCCCTTACCAGCACTTGCCCTCTGGCACCCTTCCCTGACTAGCCTACTGAGTCTGGCCCACATCCCCTCCTTCGTACTAGTTGACCCAATGCCCATGCCTGAGCGCTTGCCCTCGTGCACCCCCCTTAGCACTTGCTCATCCATCTTGCCCCCACCCCTTGCATTTCTCCCTCTTCCCCTCTCTCTGCACTTCCTGTTATTGCACTTGCACGCTCCGAATGTCACAAGGCATAGTAGGATCGCTACTGTTATTTTCTCCGGAAACACTTTTTGATGTATAGGCGCCATACACCTGCTCAATAAATAAAAATAAATAAATATGCGTGTCCTTCACGGAAGACCTGTTAAAACAAGCACTGCAAAAGCCAACCATTTTGGCTTATGTATAGGTATTAGATAGAGATTTATCAGGCACTGCTTTTGTATGCCCAAGTACTTGCACCATTTTCCAGCTGATATTATTAAATGCCAGACAGAACCATTAAAAAAAAATGTTTTATTCGTGTTATGGTTTCATAAAGAAAACCGTACAAACATTTAATACAAAATACATGTAAAATACAGTCAATTCATAAATAATCAGACACAATATTATATATTTACACTTGAAAATTATAATGCAATAGCTAATAAACCATAACTAAGTTAAAATCCAAGTCATCAGGACATCATAACTAAAATGACTTCAATGCATCTGATTGCCGCCAATGTCAATGCAATTGATTTCCCATATGATCTGATATGATAGGTTATTTATAATGTGCTTAATACCCAGAGGCTTCTGAGCGCAGACCCGGGGATCGAACATGTGGTGGTTCATGTCGTCTTGCTTCCAAGGAGAGTATGTTGCTTCTGAGCTATCCTCCCGAGACCAGGGGTGGACTGGGAACTAAAAGAGGCCCTGGAAATAATTCCTGGGAACCAAAAGAGGCCCTGGAAATTAATTTCAAAGTGGCCCCATATGACACATTTTCAGCAAGCTCAATGCTTTTCCTATGAGAAAATTTGGAAATACCACACAAAAGAGGCCCAGGGTGCAGAGGTCCACCCGGAAATCTCCAGAGTTCCCTATAGGCCAGTCCACCCCTGCCCGAGACTGCCATTCAAAATATTCTTCCAAAAGATCAGGTGCATTAATCTATATTGTCTCACATACAGATGAAAATATTTACAGCTTATCTACCTAGATTGCATACAGTATGATAGAAGATGCCCAATAATTTCAGTAGAACCCAGGGCATTGTATAGCCTACGATGTGTTAATGATCGTACAAGGCCGTTTCTTGCCCCCACAATTTCTAGTGTAGGTAGAAAGATCGAGCCGAATCGCATATACTTGCTTCTCCAGCTAGGACTTGGAAATCTTTCAAGAGAGGCTTCTGGATATGATTGAAGCTTTTCACTTTTTAGCACATTATGGAACAAGGTGTATTTTCCTACTGCCATTATGGCAGTGCCTGGCAAATCCCTCTCCCATGTCAACACAAAAGCCAAAACCTTTGGCATTGCCAACGCTTGTTTACGTCTGCTGTGTTTGGAGTGTGTGGACTGCACAGTTGTACATGGGAGTGGATTTGGAGAATGCCAATGATTGGCCCTATTCCTTGGCATAAAGACTCAAAGAGTAAGTTTCCTTTTGAATGTGAGAACGTTGTGAGTTGTGTGCCAGACTTGATTTACCCCGAGTGCACGTCTTTGTGTCTCTTACTAACAACATAAAGAACCACGTCTCCTTCTCCTGCTCTAAGATGTATGCTACACAATGTAAATTCTCTATATATCTGATATCACAAACAAAAAAAAAAACTCACACGCTCACCATTCAGAGGGCGAAACGCTCCTTGAGGTCCAACCACTTGAAAATTGCAAAACGGAAGTATTCAATGTAAGTTTTCCATCACTGCTTTGGGTACCTGCGTTGCATCTCTGCCGCAATAGTCAGACAAGAGAGAGTGTTGGGGACCTTGCAGACAGATCCAATACATAACATTGAGCTCTCTGATTCTACCAGCTGAGCGTAGCTCATGATCTCTTTAGATGTCTGACATATGGCGTCAAATGTATAATGCTGGACCCCAATCATGTTCAGCACAGACCCCACTGTTAGACAATGTAGGTCTGTTTACACTGAACAGCACAGTTAGTGCCAAGGAGCAGATGATGATTCAGGCCGCCCACCTCTGGAAATTACCCCCATGGCTCACGTCAAGACAGCTCTTGGGGCTCTCATTGGCTCAACAGATACGTGTCTAAGCGACAGCCGCGCTTGCACAAGGAATGTTATAGCAGGGCTAGCAAGATACACAAGCACGATTCTGTTAACAGGCACCACCCAGTGTGATTCACTTCACTTTTGTTCTCTGCACGTGTTAGTTACAGCGGCAGCTTTTGGTGCCGGGTGTGTGGGGTGACTCCTGAGTGGCGACTGATATTCGGTAGCTGCTGCCGACTGTTTTCATTGGAGGGGTATACATATTTTCTGAAAATCTGTACAAGTGACAAAGCATAGTGGGGTGTTCTAACCAACTAAGGAAAATTTGAGGGGGTTCTAACCAGAGATTTCTTTTTAAATAATCGGTGAAAATTGTGAATTTCACAAAACCACTTTTTTTAAGTGGGTTCAAAGCCCGGTGGGGCTCATTTTGGAGTGAAATCATCCAGATTTTTTATCTTGAATTATCTTCTTGTAATACATGAGAGGTGTAACATGTGTCCTGGTGTTCTAGCTTGTAAATTCACCAGAGCAGCTCGCGTTGTGGTATAAAATAGGCACTATTGATCACCTTTGATACTAACCCCCACAGGGTGAAACTTTTTTTTTTTTTTAAATGTGTGTTGGGACGTCCGTGAGAAACTGCACAGGGACGGTACCCACTGTTTATTGGTTGTGAAATGAATTATTCTTCGGAAAATCAATGCATTTTTTAACTGGTGTTTAATAGAATTCTGGTTAATGTGCAGTGGATTTACTCAGCCATAGCACTGAACATAGATCTAGGGTATTAGTAGCGTGGAAAAGGGAGGGGTAGCCTGTGCACGTTTGCGTAGGCAGGTCCCCTGCACACAATTTTCAACATGTCCATGATGGAGTGCAAAGCGAAGAGCAAGAAGGTGGTGTGCATGCTTGTATGCCACCATTTAGCTCTCTGCATTGCAAATTGAGTAAACTCTGCCTGCCAGGTACTCATGTCAGGTGGCTTTTCCAATGGATTCCTATAGAGTCTGCCTGCTTTCTACTGGTGTAAAATGCAGACAGACTCCCTAGGAATCCCCAGCATTTGCGCTGCTATGAAAAACACATGCTGGCGCAAATGCATGGAGCATTTGGATGGTGCAGAGGAAGAGGGAGGCAGATTCATAACTCACGATGCTCCTCTCCTCTCCGCCATGCAAACGAATTAAAATTAACGGTGACATAAATTAGATGTGTAAAAGCCATACGCAGAGCTTTTACGCATTCTATTTATGTTACGGCTCATTAAAAATGAGCTCCATGCAATTAACAATCCATTTTGAAGGGTAACAAAAAAATCCAGCAGATGCCGTGTCACCAACCAGTTGCACACAGGAGCTTTTCCCAGTGCATTTTGATGTTGCCTTTGCACATTTATATGTCAGTCTTTTGCCAGTGTAAAAATAATGTTTTCTTATGGTTATCTTTGCTTGTGTCCCACATACTTTGTCTTTGCTCTTAAGGCCACCAATATTTCCATGTCACATCAAGAAAACATGGCGCCCATGCTGGCTGTGCCCATGGTAGTATCCACATGTAACAACACTCATTTTGGCTTTGCTCATTATGCCAGTGATAATGTAATACCACTTCAAAAACACATGTTCATATTGTGGGTATGCCCATTAAACTCGTTTCCCCATGTAAGAACACTTATATTAACGTTGTTCCTATTGTCAGTAAAAACAAAATGCCATGTCCCTCTAAGAAAACATGCCTATACTGGCTGCACCAAGGTAGGGAAGTATGGCCATGCATGAACACTCATCATCTCGGCTTTATCCATAAGCCAGTAAATAATGTTAAAGGTATCTGTACTGCGCACTGTCACCAATGGAATTGGTCCCCAGGCGCTCAGGCGGATCTGGAAATGATAAAGGTGGGATGGATTATTTAGGTGAAGAAGGGAGTAGGATAGTGAGAGGAGTGGTGTTCTGTTGGCAGCTTCAACTCAGTATACACCGGGTGCTGAGCTTTGGTGCGGGTATCGGATCGGAGTCAGTCCACATGTGCTGTTGTTCCGGCTTATGTGTTGTTGCAATGTTGTGAAGTGTGTGCGGCTTGTTGTGCGAGAGATGGTTGTGTGAGTTTTTTGAGTGAGTTAAGTATGCAGAGTTTGAGCTTGTTTTGGTTAGTGGGTTACCTGACCTTTACCATGCTAACATTCGCAGTTCTGTCTGAGTGTGGCACTTGTTGGCCCTCACATTCCCATCTAGACGTGGCACAGGCCAATGTTTAGGACTCCATCCAGGTGTGGTCATGCCAACATTCACACTTTTATCTAGATGCGGCGCAGGCTAGAGTTTAGAGATCCGTCCAGGTGTGGACATGCTAACATTCATAACTCCATCCGAACGCCACGCAGGCTGGTGTTCACAACTCTAAGTGTGGCACATGCTAGCATTCACGTTTTTTCTAGGCACGGGCATGTTATCCTTCAATCAATCCTATCCAGATGTGACGCAGGCCAACGTCTATCTAGGTGCGTCTGCCGGTCTGGATATGTTCGTCCGGTACGTACGAGTGGGAGAGTCACTTGAGGGCTTTCGTCTGGGTCTAGGTATGTGGTCAGTCTCTGCAGCCTTCCTTTGTGGCTATTTTCCATGATGTTTTATGCTCTGTCGAGTGGTTGGTTCTTTGGTTTGAGTGTTTGTCCAATTTGAGAGTGGCAGAGGTTGGAGTTATTTTCATCATTGTTTTAATGTCTGGGCATTCTAGTGCGTCTCCGTTGTGGTTACGCTTTGAAGAGCCATGATTTGAGGAGTTTCCTGGATGCTAGGTGGTTTGTTGTATTCCGTATGTTCTTAGATAGGTCATTCCAAGTTTTGGGTGCCTGGTGAGAGAAAGACGATCCTCCGAGTTTTTTTCTGTTGTAGGGTTTTTTGTTCCAGGCGTATGTCGGTGCTTGATCTTAGTGTTCTTGTCGGTTGATGTAGGCGTAGTTTGTCGCTTAGGAATTCTGCGCCTTGTTTGTGTATTGCTCTGTGCGTGATGCACATGGCCTTGAACTTTATTCGTTGTTTCAGTGGTAGCTAGTGTCGTATTTTTAGCGCGGATGAGATGTGTTCTCTTCTGGGTAGCTTGAGGAGGAGTCTGGCTGCTGCATTTTGTATGCATTGCAGTTTATTTAGAAGTCGTTCGGGCATGCCCAGGTAAAGGCTATTGGCATAGTCTGCTCTGGACATGATCAGAGCGATGATGGTAAGTGTTTTGTTGGCGAACGACAGGAATGGTAGGATCCTTTTTGCTGCTTGCAGGAGGAAGAAACATTTCTTGACTACCGAGTTTACTTGTGGCTCCAGAGTGAGATTGTTATCCATCAGGACCCCTAGGTGTTTTGCAGTTGATGATGGTTCTGGTGTGGTGCTGAGCTCTCTTGGCCAGGGGATGTAGTTGATGTCTCCTCTCTTTTTTGAAACAATCATTATCTCTGTTTTGCCTGGGTTGATTTTGAGATGGTTGAGGTTCATCCAGTTGAATATGTCACAAAGGCAATTCTCTAGTATGGTGTTTTCTTCTCAGGTGTCTTGTATGTTGAAGATTATTTGAGTATCGTCGGCGTAGTTGTAGCATGTGAGGCCGTGTTTTTGATGAGTTTGATTAATAGGTACATGTAGATGTTGAATACAAGCGGGGAGAAGGATGATCCTTGTGGTACTCTGCACGTGGAGACTCTGGGTTTGGATTTACAAGGTTTCATCCATATTGTTTCTGTTCTGTTTGTTAGGAAGGATTTGATCCATAGTAGGGCAGTGTCTGTTAACCCTACTCCTTCTAGTCTCTTTATGAGGATGGTGTGGTTGACAGTGTCAAAGGCTGCAGACAGATCAAGGAGAATCAGGGCGGTGCTGTTATCTGAGTCTGTGTTTGTTTTTAGGTTGTCCCATATTGAGACGAGAGCCGATTCTGTTCCTCTCATAGGTCTGAAGCCACCTTGTGCCTGGTCTTGTAGGCAATGCTCTTCTATGAGTTCTTTGGTTATTTGGTAGATGTACGTTTCTAGCAGTTTGGCTATGTAAGGTATGTTGGAGATGGGTCTGTAGTTAGATAAGTCCTCTAGGTTTCCTGTTGTGTCTTTGTGTAGCGGCTTGATGTAAGCCGATTTGAAGGCCTGCGGTACTTTACCTGTTGAGAGTGAGAGATTGAGGAGGTTCCTGTGGTATTCCATGGGGGTTCCTTGTTTGAGAATTGTTTTGTATATGTCCCAGGGGCAAGGGTCTTCAGGAGAGCCTGATTTGTTGCTTTGGTTTACCAGTTTGACGAAAGCCTCAACTGATATTTCTGGGAAGTTTCGTAGCTTGTTTGCGTGTTCCTCGTCTGTGTCGGTTGGGTTTGAGCTGTGAACGCTTGGTCTGTTTTGTATGGTGTGTTGGATGGAGGTTATTTTGTTTTTGAAGTGGTCTCCGAGGTCCTCGCAAAGTATCGTCGATGGGATTGGCGTGTTGTTGCAGGCCGGTGGGTTTTTTATTTCATTTATGATTTTGAATAGTTCTTTTTGAGCGTTTGGTGCTCTGAAGATTCGGTTGTCGTACTGTTTCCTCTTCGCTTTTTGTATTTCCTTTTTATATGCGCGGATCTGTTGTAGGAATTTCAATTTGTTTGCAGTGGTGTTGTTGGTCCTCCATTTAGATTCCAGTTTTCGTTTTTTCCTTTTCATGGCGTTGAGTAATGGGGTGAACCATTTTGCTGTAGTTTTCTTGCGTGATGGGGTGAAGGGCTTTTCTTTGGCGATGTCGTCAAGGGTTGTTGCGATCCAGGTATGAAGTAGGGCAACTTTTTTGTCTAGGTCTGCTTCTTCCATGGTTGATGCTTGTGGTTTGCTGAGTTCTAGGAGCTCAGTTAGGTTGGAGTTTTTTATGGTTCTCCAATTTCTTTTCATCATGATGGGTTGTTTTTCTTGTTGCTTCTTTGTTGGAGCGGCCGCTGTGATTATCAACGGAATGATGAGGTGGTCGCTCCAAAGTATGAATTGGGGGTGCCGTGGTGAAGAGATCCTTGTTGGCGAAGATTCCGTCAAGTGTGTGCCCTGCTGAGTGGGTTGCTCCTTTGACTAGTTGTTGTAGGTTCATGGCTGCTAGTTGGGCAGTTAGGGATTTTTGTGTGGTTGTGGTTTCTTCGTCAAACCAGATGTTGAAATCTCCAAGGATGATCAGATGATTGTACTTGATGGCTAGGGTAGTGATTGCTTCTGTGAAAGCGTCTATAATAGTTGCATCGTAGGTTGGTGGTCTGTATATCAGTATGAATTTCAGGTTGGTTTTGGGGTTTACTGAAAGTCGTAGTATTAAGGATTTGCATTTATCGATGTTTAGTGGATCTTCCATTTTGATGGCCAGTTGTTCCTTGTGGATGTTCGCTAGTCCCCCCCACTTTTGGATTTTCTGTTTGTTTGGATGCATTTGAAGTCTTCAGGCAGGCAGTTGTTGAGGGTGATCTTGTAGTTGTCGTCTAGCCATGTTTCGGTTACAAATAGGATGTCTATGCCTCCTTCTGACAGGAGGTCGTATATTTCCGTTGCGTGTTTTGACATTGACCTTGCGTTTATTAGGTTACAGTGGCTTCTCTGGGTGAGATTTTGTTTTGAGGTTATTTGTTGTTCGAGTTTGTAATTGTCTGTTCGTGAGGTTTCTGCATTGATGTTGGTAGGATGAAGAACGGCGACAGCTGCTTCTTCATTGAAGCGGTCTAGTAAGTTGATAACAGGGCTGATTAGTCTTGGTGTTTCTGCTGTGATGCTACTCGGATGAAGATCAGCGGTGGTTTCTTCATTGGGTCCGATTGTTGGGTGGGAGGTGGCGTTGCTGGTTGTTGGTACTTCGCGGTATTGTGCGGGATGTAGTGGAAATCGATGTTGCCCCTCTGTTCTTGTAATGTAAGGGGTAATGGGATCGGAGCCCTCCCACTCTCTTGTTGAGTGCCCCCATCTTTTTACCACGTGTATCAGGAAATTCTTTGCATGTTTCGAGGTTTCCGTGTTGGGGTTTCGGTGTACCGTGGTTGTTGCGAGGTAAGGTGTGAGGTATAAGGATTTTTCTCTTGTGGATTTTGGTCCAGTTGTGGCTGTTTTAGGCGTGTTTTCTTCCAATGGGGCTGTTTCTTGTGGGTTCTGTCGGTGTTGTGGGTTCGCGTCTCTTGTTGCACGATCTTGTTCTCTTTCTCGGCGTCCTTTTCTGGAACGGGTCATTTTCCAGTCTAGGTGCAGGCGTAGTATGGTAGTTGGTCCTCTATGCTGTGCTGTGCGGTCGCAGTGACCTCGGTTTTCCTTCTCTGGATACGCTGGGGTGTTCTCTGGCTCAGTGTTGCTTTCTGTCAGTGGATAGGGTGCTTTTCCTAAGGGTGCACTGTCGGGGGGGTTAGGGTGTTAACGGTCTGCTGGTATGGGATTTAATTGAGTTAGGTGGTGGTGGGTTCCGGGATTGGTAGAGTACTGAACTAAGCGCAGTTAGATTATTTGTGAGACCTGTATAGTGGGTGAGGGTCCTATCAGTGCAATCTAAGCATCACCCAGTGCCGTTCGGAGACAAGGCCCCTGCTGAGTCTGAGAGACCTGCACAGTGCGAGAGACGCCCACCAGCGCAACCTAAACACCACACAGAGTAGTTTGAAGACGGAGCCCCCGCTAAACTTGAGAGACCCGCCCAGTGGGAGAGGGGCCTATCAGTGCAATCTAAACATCCTACACAGCGATTTGGGGAGAGAGCCCCTGCTAAATTTGAGAGACCTGTATAGTGGGAGAGAGGCCTATCAGTGCAACCTAAACATCCTACACAGCAATTTGGGGAGAAAGCCCCTGCTAAATTTGAGAGACCTGTATAGTGGGAGGGAGGCCTATCAGTGCAACCTAAACATCATACAATGCAATTTGGGGACAGAACCCCTGCTAAATTTGAGAGACCCGCACAGTGAGAGGGAGGCCTATCAGTGCAATCTAAACATCATATAATGCAGTTTGGGGATGGAGCCCCTGCTAAATTTGTAGAGACTTGTGTAGTGGGAGAGAGGCCTATCAGTGCAATCTAAACATCATACAGTGCATTTTGGGGACGGAGCCCCCGCTAAATTTGAGAGACCTGTATAGTGGGAGAGAGGCCTATCAGTGCAATCTAAACATCATATCGTGCAGTTTGGAGACGGAGCCCCTGGTAAATTTGAGGGACCTGTATAATGGGAGAGAGGCCTATCAGTGCAATCTAAACATCATATAATGCAGTTTGGGGACGGAGCCCCTGCTAAATTTGAGAGACCCGCACAGTGGGAGAGAGGCCTATCAGTGCAACCTAAACGTCATACAATGCAATTTGGGGACAGAACCCCTGCTAAATTTGAGAGGGCCGCACAGTGCGAGTGAGGCCTATCAGTGCAATCTAAACATCATACGATGCAGTTTGGGGACGGAGCCCCTGCTAAATTTGAGAGACCTGTATAGTGGGAGAGAGGACTATCAGTGCAACCTAAACATCATACAATGCAATTTGGAGACAGAGCCCCTGCTATAATGCAATACTTCTATATGAAACACAGCCATGCAGGCTGCATCAGTTAAGGCCCATATGGCCATGTAAGGACACTCATCATGTTAGCTTTGCCCATACATGTAGTAAAAAATGTCATGCTACTATAAGAAAATATACCCATAGTGGCGCACCAATGTAGGCCAGAATGACTAAAGAAAAATACCCATCATGGCTTTGCCTCTAAGGGCAGTAAAAATGCATGCTACAGTGCACACATATACCCATAATGGTCAATGGGCAAATTCAGTGTGCTCTGCCCCACTCGTCCCCAATCCCCAGACCCCTCAGTGGCTCTTCTGATCATGAGAAGCCCACCCTTTGAATTAACACATGTCCGTCCCCCAACATTGACACATATTCATACTGCTTGCAGCCACCACACCCCACCTGACTGCATTGCACACACATGCATGCACACACGCACGCACACACACACAAACACACATGCACACACACTCAACCCTTCACACACACAAACACACATACTCTTTCAACTTCACATTGGAAGGAGGAACCGGAAGCACACAATTACTCTTGTTACAGTAACTTCTATCTGATCCCTCACCTTCAACGAGGCTCCAGTAGTCATTTAATTGACTACTATTTATATTGAAAAGTGGGTGGCATGGCGGTGCTCTAAGAGGTAGAGAAGGGGCCCAGGTGGGGCGACTATTCCTCCCCTACCCCATGGCTCTGCAACTGCCTTGTGTGTGTTAGTCTCAAAGGTATCTTCTGTTTTTTCTTCTAACAGGCAAAACAAGTTGAAGGTTGGGTTTGTACACATTAAAGGGGCGCTTCAGACTATGAATGTTCAGTTTGGCAGAACTGGACATCTGAAAGAACAGGAGGGTGGCCCATGACTACAACACCTGGTAGTGGAGAAGTGATGGGGCCATATAAAATAAAAGAACAAAGTAGGAATAGAAGTAAACAGTTCAGACTCTGCAGGAGGTGTTGTGTACATATAGGGGCGAGGAAGTGGAGGAGGAGAAAACGTGTTTATGCTGCATAGTCAAACTTAAAACCAAGCATCCATCTGGTTGAAAGGTACCAGCAACAAACATGCCCTGGAAATCCTGTTTTCCTAAATCAATTTTACTCCATCAGCATTCAAGTTTTCTTCCCTGATGATAAATCTGAGGTAAATAGCCCTGTTGCATTTTTGGGTGCATTGATGAATGCAATTTTCTCCTTTAACATTAACCATTTTGTGCACTGGAATAGGGCTGGGTTAATGTTGACTATATCTCTCACTTGTACTTCTTTCACAGTCTCTCATTCCACAGAGAGCAGTGTCCACAATCCCTTTCACGACTTTGTTATCTTCTAAGCACTTCCACTTATGGGAACCACCACGTACTTCCACTTCTGTCCTTCATTGCCATTGTCTTGGTCTTCCCAACGACTCAGAAAAGTGTTAATAATCTTTTGTATTTCTTCACTATCTTTATTTCTTTTGTAATCATTGGGAAGAGTGTGAGGAGTCCCTCTGTATTCATTATATGCTCTGCTGCTTTCACACTTATTGAGACGAATATGATGAGTCCCTTTGTATTCGTTATATGTTCTGCTGCATTCACACTTATTGAGACGAATATGATGAGTCCCTTGCTAATCGTTATATGCTCTGCTGCTTTCACAGTTACTGGGACTTGTATAATGAGTCACTGGGTATTTGTGTACTCTTTGCTGCTTTCCCATTTTCTGAGATGAGTATGACGAGTCTCTCTGTATTTGTTATACTCTTTGCCGCTTTTACAGTTACTAAGATGAGAATGATGAGTCCCTCGGTATTTGTTATATTCTTTGCTGCTTTTACGGTCACTGAGACGAGTATGATGAATCTCTCGGTATTTGTTATGCTTGTTACTACTGTTATAATTACTGGGACAAAAATGATGTATCTCTCTGGATTCGTAATACTCTCTGCTGTTTTGGCATCTGCCTGTGGCCCCTCCAAGGTCTCCCACTGTTCCTGTTACCTCTAGCTTGTTGGTTTGGCATCACTGGCTCTTCCTGTGGGGTCGGGATCACTCTGTCTTGATAAACGCTTGCAGCACCTTCCTTATTTTAGCTCCCTGCAGAGTATTCTGCTGGATGGTCTTGCCTTTGGTGTTGCACCACATGGTCCACCTCCTTGAGGTCATGGCACAATGCTTTCCACACACTCGAGTCGGCTCCCTGCAGGCTCCTGAACTGGTTTCCTCCTTCGTTCTCCACACCCTCTTGAATGAGAACATCCCAGAATTCCCTGGCTTCTCTCTCCCATGTTCAAACGTCCCAGGCTTCACCTGCTCGGTTAATACGACTCTCTAAGGCAAGCCCTTCTTTGCTTTCTAAGCACCTGAGTTGGTCCTCCCCAGTGGCGGACCCGTGTCCCTCTTCTCTTGCTCTGAAATATTCTTTCTTACTTCATAATTCCCACTCTTCACAGCGGTCTCTACTTGCCATAGTGGAGTGATCAGCATTACTCTGCCACTCTTCTTCTTCTCAGTGGATTTACATTGGGTTTGAATACTGGGAGCTATATTATAATACCAAACAGTGGTTTGTTTAGGTTGTGACGTTTGAGGCAGTGATGGTATGAGTGGTTCATAGGAAACTGGGGCAAGGTGTTCCTTCATGGAATGGGAGTCCTTGTCCTCAATAGGTGAGTCCCTCACTGTGAGGTCTCACTTACTGACACCCCTAGGGGGAATGTTGCATAGTGGGCTCACCTCCATAGCCTCACCGGAATAGGCTCCCTTCTGGGGTGAAGTGATGAGATCCTATAAATCATAACATACCCTTTCACTGTGAACCTGCCTTCCCCTTCTTCTCTGATGGTAACCTTCTATGGAATCTACATTCCCTTGCTCCTTTTCTTTCCGATGTTCTACGGTGAAGCAGTAGGGTTGGAGATTGAGGAACCATTGCATTATTCCAGGGTTGGTATTAGGCTTAACCAAGTCAAGGGTGAATGGTCAGTTACCAACCAAAACATTCTTCTGGTTAAGTAATATTGTAAATAGATTTTCACCCATTTGTTGGCAAGGGCCTCTAATTCAATAGTGGCATAATTCTGCTCTCTCAGGAAGAGTTTCCTACGAACATATAGGAGTGGATGTTTCACTCCCTCATATTCCTGTTAGAGTAGAGCACCAAACCCCACTTTAGAGGCATCTGCATGTAGGATAAACTCCATGTTGAAGTTCAGGAGCTTAAGGACAGTCTCACTACATAAAATATGTTTTAGCATGCCAAAGCTATCTTTGTCTAACTTCTCCCACTTGAGTTTTTGGGGCTCTGCATTCTTAAGTTTATCCATTAGGCAAGAAGTTATTGTTGAGTAATTAGGGATATACCACTGGTAATACCCCGCAAGACCCAAGAATGTTCAGAGTTCTCTCTTTGTTTTTTGTGGAGTCATAAGTTGTACGGTTTTGACCATCTCTCCCTGGGGTTGGACTAAACCGTTACCTATGAAAAACCATAGTTACTTGAGGGTTTACTGCACCAGCTGGCATTTCTTAGGGTTCGTAGTCAGTCCGACCTTTCTCAGTGCTCTCACTATTTCATACAGATGGAATAGGTGTTCCTCCCAAGTCTTGCTGCCTATTAGGATATTGTCATGGTACGCGCAACAGAAGTGTGAAAATGTTTGCAATACCTTTTCCATTAAGTGCCAGAAGGTGCCAGGGTCCCCTATCTAATCCAAAATGGTGATCTTTAAATTGAAATAACCCTGGGGGAGTGGAAAAACAGTTTTCTCTCTTTTTTAGGGATTTAGAGGATCTTGCCAATACTCCTTGGAAAGATCAATCATGGAGATGTACTTCACTTGCCCCACTTTGTCTATCAGATCATCAATCCTAGGCATAGGGTAATTATCAAACTGCTAGATGGAGTTTAACTTCATGAAGTCTATACAAAACCTCAACAACTGATCTGGTTTGGCACCAAGGACTATCAGCCTCCAACATGCTTTCCACTTCCTTGAGAATTCTCTCCCTTCTGGATTCTGGAATCTGATATGGTCTTAAAATGACCACCTCCCCTGGGTTGTTCATATGTTATGGACAACATTTTGGACCTTCCTGGGATTATCACTGAAAACATCAGGAAACTGATGTAAGAGGTCTCTCATATCCTCCTGTTGTTGAGGTGTTACTTCAGGAGAGACACGACTATTGTGCTGATTTCCCTCACTTAACAGAGTGGCAATAGAGACAAAGGTGTCTTCAGCAGGGTCGACCCTCCACTCCTTTAACAGTTTAATGTGGTCGTTTTGGGTCTTTTGCCTATAGTCAGGTTGGGCAACTACATCATTATAAGGGCCCTTCTTGTCTATGACCTCCTATCATCCGAACCACCTAGAGCGCATCTTTTGGTCAGAAGTGGGCACAACACCAATATTTTCTGTCCTATGGAAAAGGAATGAGGAACAGCCTTTTTATCATATTGAGTCTTTTGATTCCCCTCTGCCTGCTCTATGTGTTTAGTTACTTCTTCTCTCACTAACACCATGTGTTGTTTCAAGCATTGAGCAGTTTGGGAGATGGGTAAAACTGCTTCTTCCCTCGCGTCTTAGGTCTCTCGGAGCATGTCAAGGATTTCTCTCAGTTCTGTCCCATAAAGTAAGTCAAAGAGTGAGAATCCCAATGAGGCTTGAAGTGATTGAAGTGATTTCTGGATTGAAAAGAGCGTTCACAGAATTAATATTTTCTTTAAGGCCTGGTTGAATCGCTCGACCAGGCCGTCCATCTGAGGATGATATACAGACGTTCACAGTGTCTTAATCTGTAGGAATTCCTTTACCTCTTCAATTATTTTGAACATAAACATGGTACTTTTATCTGATATTTCCTTGGGAGACCCCACCCGTGACAGGAAAAGAAGTTGTTTCAGTATTTTCTGGGAGGTGTTATTCGTATGAAAAAATGCCTCTGGGTACCTCGTGGCAAAGTCAACTATGACCAGTATATATTTGCTTCCTAGCTTGGATGCCTCAAAGGGGCCTATAATGTCCATTTCTATCTGCAAAAATGGACCTCAATAATTGTTAGAGGATTGTAGAGGTGGAGGAGAGATTGCCGGCCTGGCTGTTTTCTGAAACAGGGAACATATTGCTACAATGTTTTTCATATCAGCATAAATGTGCAGCCAGTAAAACATTGGTAAAACCTGACTTTGGGTTTTAGATACTCCCTGGTGACCAGAAGTTAAATGAGAATGTGCCAACTCTAGGACTACCCTCTGGTGACTCTGAAGATCCACGAGTTGGGTTTTTGCTACCCCCTCAGGAGTGGTGTTTCCCCTGCATACGAGTTCATTTTTCTGAACGAAGGGACCACTCTGAGCTCTACCTTCACTCTTGTGAATCACTTGGGAAAAGGCTTCAATCAAGATTGGGTTGTTATGTTAAACAAATGCCAGGTCGAGGATAAGCTCTGCTTTTTTGACCCGTGGGGGATTTCCCCCTGCGCAGGGCGATCTGTCTCCCCCAACCCTTGGATACCCCTTTCTGTGGCTTCCAGTTCTTGATCTAGGGATGGGAAAGATGGCATTCTACATTATCCCCTGGGCGATTTTGGCCCCTATTTTAACATGCTAAGTGTGTTTTCCATGAATATCGATAAGGACTATTATATTGCCTCTAAAGTCCAGGTTAATGACACTGGACATAACATCAAGACCGTTACAATTTGCCCAAAATACTGTGGCAAACATTACTGTAGATATTAGTTTGGCTTTTACTTATTTAAAGATTGAGACAACAGAAAAACCACCATGCTTCTTGTCAAAAAACTTCATTGCTTTCAACAATCGCCTGATTTTCAATTCTATTTCTTTTTCTTAAAGTAATATAATTAATCTTTTCATCACAAAGAGTGACAATGAATTAAAATTCAGTTATCCTAATTATAACGTAATTATTCACATTCCAGTAAAAAAAAGTTTGTATTAGGTCTAAAGGTGAATGGCATGATTTTGCACTTTGTAGTATTAATTTCAAGGCCATTTACATTACAAAAACAGACCTGTGAATAACCGCTGAGAACCTATTTCAGTTAGCTAAGCAAGATAAAATCATAAGCATATGATAAGAATTAGATCATTCACTTCCCCCCCAAAATTAGCCGAACAGCTTCTAACAGAAGCTAAGTGTGAGAGTAGATCCATTAAATATAGATTAAATAAAGTGGGGCAAGAACATTTCATTGGTTCTGTCGTTTAAATGTCTGTATTTCTCTACTTACATTTTATTGCTCATTCAGTCACATGTAGATCACTGTGTTATAATGAAAGTCTTGAGTATGTGACAGAGGGAAGGGTCAATGCTACTGTCTTAATCAATCTACTCTATCAAAAGCAGCAGTTGAATCAATAAAAGTTGTAAATAGAGGACTATATTTAAGCAATAAGCCCCGAGCAGGGGTGGCATTACCACTTTAGGTAATGCTCTGGGGCCCATAGTTACAGGCCCGAGTGAAGCGTGAGACCGGGGTACTAAAACCATTTTTGTTTCTGTTCTGAAACATTCCGACGTTTTGGAACAGAAAAATAATGTTTAAAAAATGGCAGCCGGGAAGCGAACACAAAGTCTGTTTGCCCTTTCCATGGCGCTGATTAAAAAAAGGAAGCAAAATAAATGGCCACCATGAAAAGGAGAGTAGGGACTACGTGTAGTCCCATCTTCCTTTTCATGCTGGCCTGTCGCAGATCGGGAGCGGATGTGCTGGGGACAGAAGTATTCCTAATGCCTCCGCTCCCGAAATGGACTTTAAAGAAGGTAAGTGGTGGGTGAGGGGGAGAAGAGGGAATTCTGTGGATGAGGTAGGGAGAGGGACACCAGACTTACCTCGACGGTCTCCAGCCATGCGGTGGCTTTGAGCGTGGGGATTATCGCTGCTAATTCCCCTGTTCCAGGCCTTCTCATTGGCTGAGAGTTAAAACCATAGTGTTCACACTCGTTGACAATCCCCCGACGAAGCCCGTCTGGTCCTTGAAGAACAGTTGGGATTTTTACTCCCAATTCCTAAGGCGGGCGATAAGACTTTTGCAAAGAACTTTCCAGAGGTGACCAACAGGGTTAGCAACCTATTGTTGGAACAGCCACACCTGCTCCCTCTTTTATAGTAAGAAACCAGGATGTCTTTTAATTCAAAGGATAGTGAAATTATTCAGAAAGGCAAACATACTTAAATAACCAAAACAAATGTAAGGGCCAAAACTGAGAGGTTTTCTTTTAGAAAATATTACATAATTGATTTGGGCCAGCTGTTGTGGACAATTTAAGATGGGAAATTACCTAACTTATAGAAAATTGGGTGAATTCGAACATCCATGCAATGTATTCATCAGTAGGATTTAAGATTTCAATATGCCACTTGGACCTAAACTGTTTTTCAACAAGTTGGATCCACTGAATTGTGAAAACATGATTTTTCTGAGGGGTTTATGAGTTCTTATCATGGTCGCTAATTAGTGACCAGAACTTTTTTTGATTATGACTGGTCATTATTGTTAGCATAGACCTACAGTGAACTTTCAATGCTGCTTCAGTGGTCATCAAGCAAAGAAGGCTTATTATTTGCGCCCAGGGTTCCCTGCACTTTGTAACCTAAACCGGATCATATTTCTTTTCATTGGCTTTGGTTGATTACTTTGAAAAAAATGTCATAGAACTTATGAAGGGGTCAACTATCTGTTTTGATAAAAGTCTGAGGATTCCTCCAGTTTATTTCTCTGGGTATTATATCGCTAGCATTTGCTACATTGCTCCTAACATTTATTTTTTTGATTACTTGAGAAGCCTTTTGTAACATTATTGATGTCAATCTAAGTCTATTCCCCCTCTTTTAAGCTCAGCTTCACACAGATGGGAAGCCAGTGGAAGCTTTTCCCACATCAACCTGTGAACTAAAAGAAAACATGGAGTCGCCGCCCGCCACTTAAGGGCTTAATTCAAAAATGTAATCTAAATTTGTCACTGATTTGCTATGATTAAGGTAAAGATGGACAGTATATTCTCCATAGTCCGACCATTTAATACTCCCATCCAGAGTGCTAAGGCCACCAAGTTCCTCCATACATGCTCTTGTCAATGTTATTGTATACAGATATTCCCTTATCTAGTTTCCACAGTTCACTCAGTACTAGAGAATCCTCTCACTCCATTTCCAGATCTACACGAAATTGAGCATTGATGTCACCCACTATCATGCTTGATCATCAGGCTGAGCAATACACCAGGCCACAATGTGTTCCTGTAATTGATTCACTAATGTGGAAGCAAGCATCGAACCTGGGTAGAGTGGGGGCAGGGTCATAAACATTAAGCAACAGAATCTGAGCACATGTAGTTTTCAAGTTCAATTCAATCAGCCCGCCCAAGATATTTGCAGACAGAGCATTATAAGGGATTTTATTAATTTACATTGCCCTCCTTTAGGTCTTCCACATTTTGATTTGGATCCTATTTTATATACATTGAAACCAGTCAATCACTAGTGGTTCTATTGACCTAGAAATGAATTACATCCTAGAAATGAATTACATCCTGGGCCATAAAACTATCATGGACGTAGATACATGCCGAAATGCTCGTAGATGTAGTAGTTGTTCCTCCGCACTGGCGCGGCAACACTAGTTTGTTACAGACTCACTCATATAGCAAGGACTGGAAATGGTCATTGTTCTTATTAGCGTAATTACAGGTCTCTTCAACCACTCAGTTTATGATACTCACCACCAAACAGAAATAAATTGCCTGGAAAAAGATTGTGAAGGTTGAAACATGTGTTGTTTGTTTTGGTTAATTAAAATGCATCTCTGTTAATTTTACCAATCAGCACAGTGTGGTCGTGTCACTCTTGTATCATTCATACAACTATCATAGAAATATTCAAAATGAGGATGGCTTGTTGTATTCCAGGACAGGATAGACAGGGCAGACACATTATTTTGGATTTGAAATGGGCTTAAACCAAGAGCAGGCACAAGCCAAGGCAACGTTAAATGATCCTTTTTTTTAAATCTGCCTCTTCCCCATGCTTCATTCCAGAAACCCAAACACCCTCTCTCATTTTTGCTGTTATCAACAAATAATTGTTCTAGTTTCTTGTGTGATGTTCGCAACAGTCTTAAACAACTTATCTGTAAACAACTCTTTAGATCTATGCTGACTAACTTGATTACTGATATTCACAACAACTCTCTTGATATCCAACGCCATTCAACATAGCCCATTGCAAAAACGAAAAATGAGATTGACTACGGTTCAATCACAAAACATATTTGCATTTTTTTTGTGTCAAGGTTGCCTAAAAATTTGATATAATTAATGTTTATACTTTCTATAATGCTTAGACTGGGGATGGTAATAGCTGTTGATTTATTAGACCTAAACCCCCTCTGCTCTACTATTGTTTATAATTTGTTTGGAAGTTCACTAGGTTCTTATATTTAGAAATATTTTTTTCTTTTGAGATTTCAAAATGTTCTTTTTAATAGTTTTAGCTACTAAATCTGTATCTGTCGTCATCATTATCAGCATGTGAATTGATGTCATTCAACGGAACCCTCTCCAGAACTCTCACCCTTTTCCCTGTATTTTGTCCTTTTTATACTTTCCTTTCAGCTCTGTTTTACTATTTTTGACTTACCTATTTGATTTACTTTTATGAGAATTACATGATATGGATAATAAATCTGATTTTTTCATATCAAGTAAAACAGGAGAAGTGAACACTGAATCGACCTTGTGCTTATGGCCAGTAACTCCACCCTAAAGGGAGCCTATAATCAAATATTCTACTACTCATCCTCATTGGCCATGTAGCAGAAGTGTTACTACTATTTTGTGATTTTCATTTCTTTCTATAATCTGACCCCCATTCCTTTCCATCGCTCTTGTTACATTTGATAGACTGAGAGAAAACAGCAGTCCCCATGAGCATCATTTCATGAAAAATCAATCCTAGAAATTCCTCCCATTCCCTGAACTTGTGTTACATTAAAATGGTCCCCTAATAGGTCAGAATGTTTCATTGGGTCATTCAGAATGGTATTGCATAGTTTTGTATTTTATGTAGGGAGGAAATAAAGGCCCCTATATGAGTTGACATGAATTGCCCAGGCGTTTTACCACTAGAATTGGCTATATTCTCGTTTTCTAATATGGGCACACCTGGCCAGGCTCTTTCCTATCATTATCATGGGCCAAGGCTAATCAATCAAATGAGAATGTTAGGGATCCCACGACAGAGGTTGGAACCTCTTGTGTGCTGCTTATGCCATTTGGGGGACTGCCGGGGCGCTCTCTCCAAAGAAGAGATTCGTTATGAATTGCGGTTTCTTCATTCCTTGATTGTGATAAGTCACACCTTTAGCATCGTTCCTTTGTCCTGAGATGATTATCCATGAAGGGGCGGCTTAAGGCTCCTCCAAATCAAATGACTGAAAGAATTGAAGTGGAGAAAGTGGCTCAAACCAGCAGCTTATTGGCAAGACAATAGTTGGCCCACCTGTTTCCACAGAAAATCCAGAGGCTGTAAACCTATTTGTGGCGCATTCCATTTTGTTACTTAATACTACCCACACCTCTTTTCTCAGCCCATTTTGGGGGTGCATCGGGGGTGGTTGACCTTTTCCCTGCGCTCTTGATCTATCTGGTCCTGTGCTTTTATGTTTGGTCGCCACTCTTTCGCCTTTGACTCTTATCTCCTCTGTCTGTGGTTCCACCTAGGATGCTCTCATCTCCCTCTTAAGACTCTGTTTTGACCCTCCATGGGGGCCCAGGGTCTCCTTCCCACTCAGAAGTCCCTCCAACTCCCTGCATTTGTTGTGGTGTCCTTTAGTCCTCCGTCTTGTGAGATGTGTGGGTATTGCTCATTCGTTCGGTTCTGAGTGAACTACCAGGTCTTTAGGAGTTTTATGAATTTCAGATTGTCCTTCATGTTATGAATTCTTCTCCGGAGGGAGTTCCAAGTTTTTGCCTCAAGGCAAGAATTCTGATCCACTAGGTTTTTTTCCTTTTGTAGTGTTTGGTTCTAGGCGCATATCGTTGCTGGATCTGTGTGTGTTTGGTTCTAGGCGCATATCGTTGCTGGATCTGTGTGTGTTTGGTTCTAGGCGCATATCGTTGCTGGATCTGTGTGTGTTTGGTTCTAGGCGCATATCGTTGCTGGATCTGTGTGTGTTTGGTTCTAGGCGCGTATCGTTGCTGGATCTGTGTGTGTTTGGTTCTAGGCGCATATTGTTGCTGGATCTGTGTGTGTTTGGTTCTAGGCGCTGGATCTGTGTGTGTTTGGTTCTAGGCGCATATCGTTGCTGGATCTGTGTGTGTTTGGTTCTAGGCGCATATCGTTGCTGGATCTGTGTGTGTTTGGTTCTAGGCGCATATCGTTGCTGGATCTGTGTGTGTTTGGTTCTAGGCGCATATCGTTGCTGGATCTGTGTGCTCTGGCCGGCTGGTAAATGATGATATTCTTTTGTCGGAATTCTGCTCCTTGGCTGTGGATTGCTCTGTGTGTTATGCTTATTCTTTTGAATGTGATTCCTTTTTTGACTGGCAGCAAGTCTAGCATCTTTAACACAGAACTGATGTGGTCTCTTTGTGATAGTTTACTGAGGAGTCTGGGCACTGCATTCTGTAAGGTCTACACTGTTAGAGTAGTCTATCCTGGACATGATGAGGGAAATGATGACTAGTCCATATATAGATAACGATAAACCGGTAATTCATTAAATTATACTTATTTCCTATGTGCAGGAAGTCGGATTCCAAGCTGTGATGTCTTGTATTCAAGACACAAGCATTGCCAGTTAGCTAACCTAGCAGCTCTATGAAAGAGTTGTATTTAATGCCTTTAGTGATTACGCACCATTGCCACCTTGTGGCCGAATGGTGAATTGAGTGTATTTTTGTGAACTGCTTTTTTTTTTTCTCTGTCAATTAGTCCCTTATTGTTGCGCTTATTTCTTCATAAGCGCAACAATAAGGGCACTTCAGTTCCCCCTGCAGCTAATACCAGTCCCTACCATCACAATGCTGGCCGGAAACTGCTAATGATGGGCCATTAGTTACTGAATGGTTTAGTGCCAGCGTTGTAATGGGAGGGGAGGTGCAGTGGGGTGTGGGGAGTGGGCATGCATTGTAGGCAGCTTTGCCTCTCTGCAGGTGTGTAAGTGGCATGCCATGGCCAGAGGCAGTTACATGCCTCAACCACGACCTTGTTTATTTATGTATTTGGACAAAGTTTGTCGGGTCCGTGAATCCGATTAATTTATTTCTGCAATTTTGGTCCCGACCAACATCGTCGAAATAAATAAATTAATCAGGTCCACAGACCCGAAAAACATTGTCCAAATAAATAAATAAACAAGGGCGTGGCAGAGGAGCAGGACGTGGGCAGGACTGTTACAGCCTCAGAGGCAGTGACAGGCCTCAGCCATGGCCTTGTTTATTTATTTGGACAATGTTTGTCAGGTCCGTGGATCCGATTAATTAATTTATTTCTGCAATGTTGGTCCCAACCAACATCGCGGAAATAAATAAATTAATTGGGTCCACGGACCCGAAAAACAATGTCCAAATAAATAAATAAACAAGGCCGTGGCAGAAAGCAGGACGTGTGCAAGACTTTTACAGCCTCTGGTGCCCCCTGTAAGGGGGCACCTGTCACACACTCACCCTCACCCCTCAGTGTTCCTAGTGTCCCCCCTGCCCGTTCTCACACCTCCACCCCATCCCGTCCTCTTGCCCGGTTCCGGGACTCACTTGTGCTTTCCCGAGTTCCCATGTGCCACCGCGCATGGTTCAATATGCTGCCTACTCGCGGAGACGCCCGTTCCATTGGCGTGTTCCTTGGCGATTGCGAGACCGGCTTCTTCCGTGTCACATGACCAGCATCCCCCGCTCACATGTTTCTAAGTTACGCTCATGTGATGCGGTTACGACTCATGTGACCAGAAGGTAATAGGCAGCGCCGGTATTTAAACAGGCGCATCGCATCACTTCAGTGCTTCACAGCTGTATATTTGGACACCTGTTCGGCGCTACATTTATTCCTTCGGATTACTTGGACACTGACCTCGAATTACTCTACGGACTGCTATTGGATTTCCCCTGGCTTCTGGTTCTTGCTTCATTGGATTCCTTGCTACGATTCATGGACTACCTTCTGGACATTCTACTTCCTTAATCCTTTGGTACTACGTCCTGCTCAGCTTCTTTGTCCGAACTCTGACAACAGGTGGGCCCGGCACACGCAGCTCAGTGTCACCTACTGCCCTGCAAAAGGAAACAGCCTTGCTGGGTCCAAGAACCTCCTCTATAGATGTAGCAGATACTCCACGGCCACTTATTGGTAAGACCGTTCCACTTCCTTGTTGTCTGGTTTGTTATTGCTGTTTTAGGCTTGCTACTTAACCGGTGCTTTCTTTACAGTGGTTCGGGGTTCCCAGAGGTCCACGGTTCCGGAAGATCATCGCCCACCTGTGGCCTCAAAGGTTGTACAGAGAGTGGTTTAGATTCTCTCTGTGCGGCATTTGTGGACAGAGGACTCTTCTGACTACACAACAGTCAAGACACAACAGACTGTGAAGCCATCCTGTCGTGTAGTCAATGGAGGGAGCCGCGGAGGACCCCTTGGCCACTATGGTCCAAGCCATAACTGTGTTACGTGCAGATATGGCCGCACAAACACTGCCATGCATCAACGTTTAGACAACATCCAAAGCACTAGACATCCCCTGCCTCCAGATGCTGAGTTTGGGGATGCTTCACCAGCGTCATCAGCTCCACACCCTGTCCAGCCTCCAGTTCCATCCCCTCCAAATCCCATAACCGTGGTACTCCCCTCACCTTTTCCATTGGCTGCCCCTGACAGGTTTCATAGGGATCCTAGTAAGTTTAGAACTTTCTTGAATCAATGCAAATTGTATTTCTTTTGTAGGCCCCAAGCCTTCCCAGACTCAACCACTAAAGCAGCATTCACACTCTCACATTTAGCTGTTACAGCCGCTGCCTGGGCTAACCCGCTCCTGGAAAATGATAACCCAGCACTTTATGATTTTGATTTACTGGTCAGGGAAATGCCCCGGGTGTTCGACACTCGTCACAAGGTTCAGTCCCAAGATCTGGAACTCCTGGAACTGGGACAAGGGAGAGGGTCCTTAATTGAGTATATAACAAAGTTCAATCAGCTTGCAGCCGAGACCTCATGGCCTGAAAGTAAAAAGGGCGTTGTGTTTTATAGCGGCCTAAACAACGCTATGAAGGATGCTCTTGCTGTTGTTCCCTCTCTGCAACCTCTTACCAAGACTTAGTTGACCTAACCCTACAGTTGGACGCCAGGCGTTCTGAACGCAGGGCTGAAGTCATTTTTTCTCATATGTCAAACCCATCTGTCACTCCTGCTGCCTCCAACACCAGTCAAAAACCCATGCATATTGGGGGCATAAGGAGCCCGATCACACCCATAGAAAGGGAACGCAGGAGGGTGGACAATGCATGCTATTATTGCAGTGTAACTGGTGATTTCGTGAAGGAATGTCCCCGCCAGCCAAAGCTCAAGTCTTCGGGTTTTCGCAGTGCTCGACCCTAGTACCGGGGGCTGGGTTGAGCACTCCTTGTTACACCCCGAATCCTATTCCTGCATCTTAATATTGGGGATAGCTTGGCTCCAGGAGCACAATCCGTTAATAGATTGGAAAGCAGGTACCATGCACTTTGAATCTGATCTCTGCCAACACTATTGCCTACCAGCAACCACTAGCAACAACACACCCGCTCAGGCTTTGGGGGCCATTGCTCACTTGACCATAGAGGATTCTACGATTCCCCCAACTGAACAGCATATAGTAGGACTGATCTCCACACTTGTTCCCACCCAATACCAGGATTACACAGGGGTGTTTGATCGTGGTTCATCTGAAGTCCTTCCTCCACACCGTTCTTACGACTGCCCAATAGACTTAGTTCCAGGTAGTGCTATTCCCACAGGCCGGATTTATTCTCTCTCTCCTACAGAAGACATAGCCCTGAAGGATTACATCCAAAAGTCCCTCTGCCTATGCCATATACGTCCTTCCACTTCTCCAGCAGCTAGCCCCATCTTCTTCGTCCCCAAAAAAGAGGGTGATTTGCAGCCGTGCGTGGATTATCGCCGGCTTAATGCCATCACAAAAAAAGACCGCTACCCCATTCCTTTAATCACACCTCTGCTAGATCGCCTCACACACGCAACTGTCTTCACTAAACTGGATCTCCGCGGGGCTTACAATCTAGTCCGTGTGCGCCCTGGAGACGAATAGAAGACCACCTTTTGCACCCGCTATGGGTTGTATGAATATACGGTCATGCCATTTGGTCTATGTAATGCACCGGCCATGTTCCAGAGATTCATGAATGACATCTTTTCCGATATCCTGGACGTGTTTGTCGTGGTCTATCTAGATGACATTTTGATTTTTTCCCAGAAAATGAAGGATCACATACAACATGTTCGGAAAGTGCTTTCTCGTCTACAAAGACACTCCTTGTTTGCCAAACCCGAGAAGTGCCAGTTCCATGCAGATTCTGTGGAGTTCCTCGGTTTTCATATCACGTCCGGGGAGTTGGCCATGAATTCATCAAAGGTGCGGGCGGTGTTGGACTGGCCGGTCCCCAAAACCCTGAAGGCACTTCAGTCTTTTCTTGGATTCACTAATTTCTAGAGGCGTTTTATCTATGGGTTCTCGTCTCTAGTGGCGCCCCTTACTTCCTTGACGAGTCCTCACATTGCCTTCCTGTGGACAGAGTCACACCAACGAGCCTTTCAGGCTCTCAAAACGGCCTTCACTACCGCCCCTATCCTACAACACCCGAACCCTGAACTACCGTTCATCGTGGAGGCTGACGTCTCTTCCTTCGCCTTGGGTGCGGTTTTTTCACAGACCTGCTCTGCCACTGGTCGGCTTCACCCCGTGGCCTTTCACTCCCGCAAATTCACTGATGCCAAATCCCACTACACTGTGACCGAAAAAGAATTGCTAGCTGTTATGGATGCTTTCCGTGTTTGGCAACACCATCTCTTAGGTGCTAAGCACCGGGTCACGGTTTATTCAGATCATCAGAACCTGCAGGATCTAGCATCCTTGAAATGCATCAACAGCAGGCAGCTCAGATGGCATTTATTCTTTGCGGCTTATGATTTTGTTATCAAGCATCGCTCGGGTTCAACCCATGGCAAGGGAGATGCATTGTCGTGTTCCCCTGGGGGTGGCCTTGCCAGTGTTTCTGGATACTCTTCTGGATGTTGGCAAGGTAATTTGTTTGTGTACACCAACCTTGCCTTTACTCAAAGCTGTTCGGAGCTGGGTCACCCTACATCCTGACCAATTGTCCGAATGGGATCTTGTGATTCATGATGGACTACCCTTTGTTTCCGATCGCCTATTCTTGCCCACTGCAGATACCCGCAACATGGCCTTGGAGTGGTCCCACGATGCCCCTGTTCATGGACATCCCGGCCAGAAACGCACGTTGACGTTACTGAAAAGATGGTGCTGCTGGCCGTCCATGAAGAGGGACGTGGAATGTTATGTCAACTCCTGTGCGGTTTGCGCACAATGTAAACATCGTAGGGGTCGCCCTGTGGGTCTCCTGCTTCCTTTACTTGTCCCTCCCAGGCCATGGCATACCTTGACAATGGATTTCATCACTGATTTGCCCCGGGTCCAGGGCTTTGATACCTTGTGGGTGGTCATTGATTCCTTTTCTAAAATGGCTCGTTTCATTCCCTGCAAGGGCATTCCCTCCGCTCCTACACTGGCCAGGCTCTTTTGTGAGAATGTTTTTTGTCTCTTCGGGCTTCCTTCGGTTCTCATCTCAGATAGGGGTTCCCAATTTACGTCACGCTTTTGGCGTGCTCTGACCAAACTACTTGGTATGGATGTCCGCTTCTCCTCGGCATATCACCCCGAGACGGACGGCCAGACTGAGAGGCTCAACCAAACCTTGGAGCAGTATCTCCGCTGTCTAACTTTGCATATGCAAACATCCTAGTTGAGAGTGCTGCGTCTTGCGGAGTTTGCATACAACAACGCTGTGCATTCCTCCACGGGTTTCTCCCCCTTCTATGTCCTGTATGGTCAGCACCCCCCATGTTTTACCCTTCATGGATCTACCATCCTCTGTCAACCCCGCTGCCGCTGCTTGTGTTAGGGACCTGTCCTCCACCCACGCGCAGGTCTCGACCCACCTCGTCGAGGCTCATGCGTCCATGAAGGCACAGGCAGATAGGAAACGGGTAATGGCCCGTTGTATTCCGTGGGGTCCCGTGTCTGGTTGTCTACTTGTCACTTACGACTGGTGGGTTGCCGCAAGCTTTTGCCTCGCTTTGTAGGACCCTATGTAGTCACCCGAGTTATCAACCCTGTGACCTATCGTCTTGCACTGCCGGGATCCTGGCGGCTTCACCCAGTTTTCCATGTCTCCTTATTCAAGCCCTGTCCCGCTCCTACCCGGCTTCGTGTCCCTGTGGCTCCGGTGTCTTTGTCCACCCCGGATGTGTTTGAGATCTCTGCTATCCGGGGCTCATATGTCTGTAGAGGTTGTCTTCAGTATCTTGTGGACTGGTCGGGGTATGGCCCGGAGGAGAGGTCCTGGGTCCCTGCTGCTGATGTCAATGCCCCCCGCCTGGTGGCACGGTTCCATAGGGACAAACCTTCGTGCCCACGGGGTCGTGGGCCTTTGGGTGGGGGATCTGTCACACACTCACCCTCACCCCTCAGTGTTCCTAGTGTCCCCTCTGCCCGTTCTCACACCTCCATCCATCCCGTCCTCTTTCCTGGTTCCGGGACTCACTTGTGCTTTCCCCGAGATCCCATGTGCCACCACGCATGGTTCGACATGCTGCCTACTCGCAGAGACGCCCGTTCCATTGGCGTGTTCCTTGGCAATTGCGAGACCGGCTTCTTCCGCGTCACATGACCAGCATCCCCCGCTCACGCGTTTCTAAGTTACGCTCATGTGATGCGGTTACGACTCATGTGACCAGAAGGTAATAGGCAGCGCCGGTATTTAAACAGGCGCATCGCAACACTTCGGTGCTTCACAGCTGTATATTTGGACACCTGTTCGGTGCTACATTTATTCCTTTGGATTACTTGGACACTGACCTCGGATTACTCTACGGACTGCTATTGGATTTCCCCTGGCTTCTGGTTCTTGCTTCATTGGATTCCTTGCTACGATTCACGGACTACCTTCTGGACATTCTACCTCCTTAATCCTTTGGTACTACGTCCTGCTCAGCTTCTTTGTCCGAACTCTGACAACAGGTGGGCCTGACACACGCAGCTCAGTGACACCAACTGCCCTGCAAAAGGAAACAGCCTTGCTGGGTCCCGGATCCTCCTCTAAAGGTGTAGCAGATACTCCACGGCCACTTATTGGTAAGACTGTTCCACTTCCTTGTTGTCTGGTTTGTTATTGCTGTCTTAGGCTTGTTACTTAACCGGTGCTTTCTTTACAGTGGTTCGGGGTTCCCAGAGGTCCACGGTTCCGGAAGATCATCTCCCACCTGTGGCCTCAAAAGTTGTACAGAGAGTGTTTAGATTTTCTCTGTGAGGCACTTGTGGGCAGAGGACTCTTCTGACTACACGACAGTTAAGACACAACAGAACCAGAGGCAGTGACAGGCCTCAGCCATGGCCTTGTTTATTTATTTATTTGGACAATGTTTGTCAGGTCCGTGAATCCAATTAATTAATTTATTTCTGCAACTTTGGACCCAACCAACATCGCGGAAATAAATAAATTAATTGGGTCCACGGACCTGAAAAACATTGTCTAAATAAATAAATAAACAAGGCCGTGGCAGAGGAGCAGGACGTGTGCGGGACTGTTGCTGCCACTGGCTCCCCCTGCAAGGGGGCGCCAGAGGCAGTTACAGGCCTCAGCCACAGCCTGGTTTATTTATTTATTTGGACAATGTTTGTCGGGTCCATGGATCTGATTAATTTATTTATATCTGCAATGTTGGTCCCAACATTGTGGAAATAAATAAATTAATCGGGTCCACGGACCCGACAAACATTGTCCAAATAAATAAATAAGGCCGTGGCAGAGGAGCAGGATGAGGGCAGGACTGTTACTGCTTCGGGTGTCTCCCGCAAGGGGGCACCAGAGCGGTACACCCCCTTTTGGCAAGGCTGGTTCACAAAATGGATGTCCCCATGTGCTTCCTTTTGTAAATATTGAGCTTCATTTGGTCAAAATTTTACATAGGGTCAAGTGTCAATCTATTTTTTTTATTATTGGCCATCTTTTTTTTGCAATAAATTTTTTGGGGCGAACCATTCCTTTAAATATGTAATTTTGCTGCCTCAGGCACAAGGGCACTTCGGTCTTGTGGTTAAGTTCCAAGCCTCACAATCTTGCAGGTCATGGTTTGTGGCTGAGCTAAAGCTTTTTATTTTATTGTAGTTTCAAAATATCCCATTATTTTTATTTTACGTAGAAAATAAAGAAAGGTTTAGCTCAGCCACGAACCATGGCCTGCAAGATTGTGAGGCTTGGAACTTAACCACAAGACCAAAGTGTTCTTGTGTGTGGGGCAGCAAAATTACATATTTAACCGTCATGATGCAACAGTCTGATAAAAAAAAAATACGAGGAAATGGGTGCACCGAAAAAAATAAATAGGAGAAAATGGCCGCACCGAACTGGCTGCCGCACCAAAGCAGTCGAAGCTCTTGCCAGCTACCACTTCTCTGCTCCACCTCTCCTCCCACCCCTCCCAGCTACCACCTCTCTCCTCCCACCCCCTGAAAGATGACACCTCTCTCCTCCACTCCCTGCCTGCTACCACTTCTCTCCTCCACCCCCTGCCCACTACCACCTCTAACCCCCTGCCAGCTACCACCTCTCTCCTGCACCCCTTGCGAGATGCCACCTCTCTCCTCCACCCCTGCCCACTACCACCTCTCTCCTCCCACCACCTGCCCACTACCACCTCTAACCCCCTCCGAGCTACCACTTCTCTGCTCCACTCCCTGCCAGCTAGCACCTCTCCTCCCTCCCCTCCCAGCTACTACTTCTCTGCTCCACCCCCTGCCAGCTACCACGTCTCCTCCCTCCCCTCCCAGCTACCACTTCTCTGCTCCACCCCCAGCCAGCTACCACCTCTCTCCTCCCACCATCTGCCCACTACCACCTCTAACCCCTGCCAGCTACCACCTCTCTCCTCCACCCCCTGCAAGATGCCCCCTCTGTCCTCCACCCTCTGCCCACTACCATCTCTCTCCTCCCACCACCTGCCCACTACCACCTCTAACCCCCTGCCCACTACCACCTCTTTCCCCATCCCAGGGCTTACACCCTCCAGGCACACGCATTCTTATATGAGTGGCGTATTTGCAAATTCGATGGAGATATTGGCCGGCCTTGTGTTAAGTTCTCTACCCCACAGTCTTGCAGGCCATGGGATATTTTGCAAATACAATAAAATAAAAAGCTTTAGCTCAGCCACGAACCATGGCCTGCAACATTGTGAGGCTTGGAACTAAACCACAAGACCAAAGTGCCCTTGCGACTGGAGCACCAAAATTATATATTTAACCGCCATGATACAACAGTCTAATAAAAAAAAAAAGAGCATTCGAGCATTTCACAATAAAAAAGACTGAACGGTCCCAAATGAGACTTTGAAAAAACAGTAATGACACCTCTGGAGAAACCTCTGCAAAAAAACAGTAATGAGACTATCCTGCGCCAAAAAATCCCTGCGTCCAAACGTCGCAGCGCCGAACTGGGCACGCCAAAATGGCTGCACCCAATTGTCTCCTGCGCCGAAGCCCATGTCCAGTGCCAATGTGAAAAGGTCTTTTTCCCAAATAAAAGTCTTTATGGGAAGAAAAGAAAGGCACGGATGGGCAAAGAGTCCTTGAAGAAGTATTGCATGATTTATTACAATAATTTTGACTTGTAGGAATGCAACAGATTACTGGATTAACATGAAATTGTTTAGAACATCTCACATTGAGAGATTACCCTACATATGCACGCAATGAAACAATGAAATAACATTTCTGTGTTTACAACTGGAAAAACAGTTGTCCGCGATTTTTTGAAAGGGGCAAACGGGAAAACACTGATAAACACAGATTCTTACATTTTTGAAAACACTGGAAAAACACTCCCGGAAGTAAAAAAAAAAAAAAAAACCTAAAACAGGAAACCCTAGATATGATCATGATTTCTGTCTTGCCCGGGTTGAGTTTGAGGCTGTTTGTGTTCATCCAATCATAGTGTTTTCAGACACTCTACTAGCGTTGTGTTCTCCTCTTGTACATCTTCGATTTTGTAGATAATATGGGTGTCATCTGCGTAGTTGTAGCAGGTGAGGACGTGCCTTTTGATGAGATTAATTAATGGGGTCAAGTAGATATTCAACAGGAGTGGGCATAGAGAGGATCCTTGCAGTTCTCCACAGGTGGTGTCTTGCAGCGCTGATTTGAATGGTTTTATCCAAACTGTTTCTGTTCTTTCACATAGGAATGATTTAATCCATGTCCGTAATCCATGTTTCTTCCAGTCTTCCGATTAGGATGTTGTGGTTGACTGTGTTGAATGCTGCAGCGAGGTCCAGTCGTATCAGTGCAGAGTTTGTGTTGAAGTTTGCATTGGTCTTTAGGTCAACCCAGATAGAGAGAAGTGCCATCTCTGTCCCTCTCATGGGTGTGCAGCTGACTTGTGCCTGGTCCAACAGTTAGTGTGTTTCTACGTTTTCCAGTGTTTGTTCGTAGACATAGGTTTCTAGCTGTTTTGCTGGCTAGGCAGTGTTTGATATCGGTCTGTAGTTAGAGAGGTCTTCCACATCGCCTGTACTATCCTTGAAGAGTGGTTTGATGTATATAAATTTAAAGGACCGCTATACTCTTCCCGTTGAGAGCAATTGGTTGAAGATGTTTCTGTGGCATTCCAGTGGTGTGCCTCCTGTGAGTATTGATCTATAGATGTCTGGTGGGCAGCGGCCAATTGGTGATCCTGCTTCATTGCTAACTTTCACCAACTTGATGAATCTCTCTTCTGATATATATGTAAAGCTTTGCAGGTTATTCTGTGGTTACAGGTTCTGCGGGGCCTGGTCAATTGGTCTGCTTTGTATGCTCTGATGTATGTCAATGATTTAATATTTTAAGTGGTCTGCAAGGTTGTTGCATAGTTTGTGTGAAGGTTCTGGTGTGTTGTTGCAGCCAGGTGGGTTTGTCATCTCAATTTTGATGTTGAATATTTCTTTTCTTTTTGGGTGTTTGTCGCTGTTGCGATTCTGTTGTTGTAGTATTTCTTTTTGTCTCTGAGGATTTCCTTTCTGATTTGTTTTTGATAGTTTATTCTTTTTGCCTAGTAGTAGTTTTTCCTCCATTGTAGTTCAAGTTTCTGGTTTGTTTTTTTCATTCTACTGTGGTGGAGTGTGAACCATCTTGCCACTGCTTTCTTTTGTGAAGGGCTGAAGGGTTTTTCCAGGGAGATGCTGTCTATTGTTTTGGCAATCCATTTCTGGTTTGGGTTTGCTCTTTTATCTATGTTGGTTCTGTCCAGGCTTGCGGTTGATGGTTTTGAGAATGACAGGTTTTTTTTTAAGTTGCTACTTTTTATGGTATTCCAGTTTCTTTTCCAGATCGTGCAGAGGTTTTGGTGTTGTTTGGGTGCTTTGGCTGGTAGTTGGATCACAAATTATATGTTGAGGTGATCGCTCTATGGTATTTGCATTGATGGCACAGTAGAGATCAGATTTTTGTTGGCGAAGATTGGGTCGAGAGTGTGTTCTGCTGTGTGTGTCTCTCCTTTCACCTTCTGGCATAGTTTCATTGTCTCGAGTTGCTTGATTAGTGATTTTTGAGAGTTGCATTCTCTTCTTCAAACCACATGTTGAAGTTCCCGAGGATGTTCAGGTGGTCGTGTTTGATGGCTATTTTCGTGATGGCTTCTATGAAGGTGTCTACAATAGTTGTGTCGTAGGTCGGTGGTCTATAGATGAGTTTGAATGTGAGTTGTTTTTGAGTTGGAAGACAGGTGAAGGACGAGGGATACGCAGTTTCCGATGCTCAGCAGGTCGTCTGCTTTTATTTTCAGGGTTCTTTGAATGCTATTGCAATTCCTCCTCCTCTTTTTCCTATTCCGTTTACCTGTGTGCTTATGAAATTGTCGGGTAGGTAGCTGTGTAGTGTGATTTTGTAGTTGTCATCGAACTAGGTTTCTGTGACAAAAATATGTCTATTCCACTGTCACAGAATAGATTGTAGATCTCTGTCGCATGTTTGGACATTGATCTAGCGTTGCTTAGATTGCAGTGTATTTTTATACGTTTTTGTTTTGTTCCAGGTTTCTTCATATGGTGGTCTTGTTGTCGGTTTTCTTGGTTGCTCTCAGGATGTGCATTGTGCACAGTAGGGTCCGTTTCGTCATTAAGTACATCTGCCAGGTTTTGTTTTGGGTTGTTCCTGATTTCTTCCGGTGAGGGTGTAATTTCCCCTTTTTTGCCTTCAGGGTGTTTCTGGTCTTTTCCAGTGCGGACCTGTTATCTTGCTGGTGTGTCTAGCGTCGTTGGTGGTTGTGAATTGTTCTGGTTGGAGGTCCGTAACGAGGTAGTTATTAGGTCTAAAGATGTTTCCCTGCTCTTCAAGTTTGTTCTATATACTGTCATTCTTGTGGGTGTGTGTTCCATTGTTGTGTCTGTGTTTACTGACATGGTGCCATGTGTAGTTCCATTTGATTCATTATTTCTTTGGGTTTTCTCTCACACTGTCCCATTCCGTGTCATGGCACATTGTGGTTCTTTGGAATCTATTAGTTTAGTGGGTTTGCTTGATTGTGGTTGTTGAACCAGGGGTTGTAGGTGCTCGCAATTTGGTTGTTTACTGATATTTCCTTTGTGTTTATGGTTTGTTTTTTGGTGTTTATCTTGTGGATCTTTTGGTTGAGGTTGTTGAACCAGGGGTAGTATACATTTGCAGTACAGTCCTTTGCAGGTATTTCCATTCTGTCTCAAATGTGTTTTTTCCCTTTTTGTTTATATTTGGGTCCTTTGGCTGATGTTGTAGGAGGGGGGTTGTGCGGCTAGCAGGCTATTGAGTTGGTGGAGACCTGGTGGATTGCATGCAGTGGGGAAGGGTGTTTGGAGTGGGGCACTACGGATGGTGTGGTGAAAACCTAGGTTATGGGCTGTTGTGCTAGGAGGGAGTGCTGGGTTATTCAAACCCGCGGTTGGTGAAGGTGTCTGGGTTGGAGATATGATGATTAGTCAAGAGGTACTTGTAGCTTAGCTAACAAGTGTTTAGGGTTGCTCAAGCTGGGGCACAGCAGCAGTACTTAGCTTGGGGATGCCTGGTAATTGGGGGGGGTCTAGGATGGTGGTCAAGAAATCATGAATGCATTATTACCTAGCTATGGGATACTTAGCAGGTGGTAGAGAGTCCCCATTTTAGGTCTGAGTAGAGAATATGGTAGCACCTAGCTTTTGTTGCCTGGCAAAGGGAGAGATTCTCACATTGAGGGCAAAACAGCAGTGCCAGTTATCGCTTAAAAGTACAATTGGTCTAGATGCCATATATGGTTGATTGCAGTTTGGTTATCTTGGATCTAGTAGACCAGGATTTGGGACACCTGGATAGAAAAATAGAAAAGTCTAGAATGGGTGTGCAACGGTAATGCAGTAACCCTCAGATCTGGGATATCCAGAACTAAAGTAGGGCAGAGCAGCAGAAGTAGTAGCACCAGGGATGTCATTTCACCAAAATGCCAGGGGTAACAGAAATGACATCACACGACCCTTGACCCCTGATGACATCACAGGACTTGATGTCATTTGACCCCACCCCGAAGTGATATCGCGGGAAGCGATGGAACATGACCTTTCACCTGTTGACAAAACAGGAAGTGGCATCACATAGCATTGTACACTATGAAAAATATGGTTACAATATCACTATAATGTGATGTAAATTTCATACAAGAATGGATTGCCATATGTATCGTTAAGATCAGTGTTTTTAGACCCATATTACCCAATTACTGTGAATGCAAGCAGATGTCCATGGCCAAATGATAATGATGTGTTATTATATAGCACTTACGCTAAAGCACTTTATATAGAAAAAATATACACCCAATATCACCCAACCTGTATTGGTACTCATTTATCGACCTCAGAAGGATGAAAGGCTGAGTTGAGGAGTTTAAGAACAGACTAAATCAGTGATTCACCCCTTGAAGTGTTCCTGAAATAAACCTTTAACGAGTCTAGCAATTATTGTATAGAATTCCAGAAAGACACATTATTTGGTATTCCTATTCTTTCTTATTTAGGGTCAGTGCTGAAAGTGTTAGACTTGTGGCACTCCTGTTCTTCTTCTTTTTTTAAGGGCCTGAACAAGAAAGCCAGCCACCCTAGAAGTAAAGAACCACATGGTGCTGGCCACAGCCCAGGAGCTTGCATTACAAAAAAAAAGAAAAAAAGATAAATACTTTTTTTGTTTTTTTTTAGAGGTCGCAAGGTCAGAGGTTGCAGTTGTGACCTCATGACGTCCCTGAGTAGCACTTAGATTTGGGATGTCTGTGTAGAGGGACAAGGGGCTAAAATGAAGTGCAGCAGGAAATGCAGTAACACCTAGGATTGAGACACTGGGATAGAGGGAGAAAGGCCTACTATGGGGGCTCAACAGTGAGTGTAGAACAGCAAATGCAGTAACACCTAGATGTGGGACACCTGGATAAGAAAGTAAGAGTAAGAAAAAACAGCACTGTTTTGCAGAGTCCTGGAGATTTGTATCTGAACACTTTGACACGCTCACTTAGAGTTGGTGTTAACTAGAAGGCACTGGATCCTGAATTCCACCATATCCCACCGCTGGCACTTCTCTGCACTTTGCTAATCTTAATGCAATCCTGGAGATTTTACACCCGAACGCTTTCAGGCATTTGCGTTGATTCAGTGCCCACCAGAGGGTACTACTGTGTCCTGAATTTACCTGTGTTCCATCGCTGAAACTTCCCTGCACTTTACTCAGTGCTGAAGATTTTAAGTCCAAACCACGGATTCAAGAAGCAACGCCACCCACCAGAAGGTAGTTTGTCCTAAATTCCACCATATTCTACTTTCTGCACTTAAAGGAATATATAGAAGTGGAGATCATTTTCATTGGAGCGTAAAGTTAAAAGAAGGCCTAAAATGCAGAAGTGTTGCTAGTGGGCGGCGTAAGGGGCTATATCCCCGGGTCTTTCGGTGGTAGCCCTGAATAGAAGATCAAGGGCTACAACCAAAAGGACAGCTAGCTCTGAGTACCGATAATCCCAACATTAGTGTAGCCCCAGATCTTTTCCAGACCGATTAACACCCCTGCGTAAAACCCTTGAATAAGCAGTGGTTGAAGTGGGCGGGAATGGTTGGGAGCGGTGCTCCTCTACTTTTTTTTATAATTACGTTTTTGTCTTCTTATACTTTTATTGCAAAAGAAACCATTCCGGAATGGTTTTGTTTGAAAATGAAAGCGTAGGCAGCAGTTGAGACTTGCACTTCAGTGCACTGCACTGAACGTTCCCTTAAACAGTACGGGCATTTGTTTGGGGGGTTGTATTGTGCGTGGGAGGGGACGTAAAGATGGGGTTTGTGGGGAGCCAGTGCGGGCCAGCAGGGAACAGAGTTCCACTACTTATTTTCATACACTTCGACCACTGTGCATAAGGCTTTTGCACCACACCCAATTTCCATTCATATGTATGGAGGAGAGGAGGAAGAGAATGCAGCTTGCCTTTCTGCCACCACCCTTCCTCTCCGCCATACAAATGCCTCAGCATTTGCGCCAGCATGCATTTTCATGCCTGTGCAAATACTCTGGGATATCCCTATGCAGCCTGTCGGCTTTATGCGCCAGCATAAAACAGGCAGACTCCATAGGGATCCATTTTAAACGCTGCCTGCCATGCTTGCATGATAGGCAGCGCTTACTCATTTGCACGGCAGAGTGCAAATGTGCAAGGCAAAAGGGGCCATACATGAGTCCACCACCTTTTGCCCTGCACATTTGTACTCTGCCATGTAAATGACCACATTTGGCAACAGGGAGGTGCCTATCTGACCATCTAAACGTAACTTCTCCCTGCCGCCAAATTCCACCGTGCAGCAAAATTAGCTCCAGTGATTTACAGTTGCAAGGGCTAGTGGACCTGAGAGAAGGTTATATGGCTGAAGAGGGCGAGTCATGTGATCAGGCTTTCAGGTGTCACATGCTACCTAACTCCCAGTCACCGTCTTCCCGATAAGCTAGTTGCCCTAGAAAAATAGTTTTCAGGAGTGGCCAGTCACATAGCTTCAGTGGAGTAACTTTGCTGAAAATGTTGGGTTGGAGGACATGGCAACTAAAGAAAAGGGGTCCCTCCCAAATGAGGGTGACAAAATGGTGCGCTACGAAATTTGGAGGACAAACACGCTTGCCCCCCTACCCCTAAAATTATGCCCATAGCTGGCCAGTGCCCATTCTACATGATGTAAGATGTAGCTGTTCCCAATGGCTTCTGGGGCATGGCTTCAACGTTGTAGAAGGCATGCTGAGGAGGGGGGTGCAGTGCTCAGCGTGTTCTAGTTTACACCAAAATATTTCTGGAAACAGGTCACGTGACAGGCCGAGGCATGGCATTGCTTGATTCTACAACAATGTTGTGCTAGCGTACAATGCAAGGGCAGACATGCAGGGAATGTTCTTTTCAACAACAACAACATTGGGGTTCCAGTCACATGGCAGGCAGGGAGTCAATCCGGCTGGTGTTGCTTAGCCCCTAGCGGATTCAGTGGGTATGCCAATGATGTTTTGGGCTCTGGGTAGGGTAACCATATTTAAAAAGTTAAAAAACGGGACAGGGCAACTAACATAAAAGTAGGACTCACTCTTGAAAGTGCCTGTCAAGGCACTACACTTCAGTAGCGTTTGGAGAAGAAGGGGGTTTAATTGTTACTCTTCACATAAACACCTATTATAATTAATTCATCACAAACGAACACTATCTTAAGTTATAAAATGTAGCATTACTTCTGTGTCGAGATTGTGCATTCCTGCCTGCCAGCTATGAAGACATACTACAAACAACCGGACCAATGCAGTTTCCAATGGAAATACAGGTATTACCTGAATTGTTCGTTTACAATTGTTCGAATGACACAATTGTTCGAATAATAGGGGTCCTAATTGATCTTCTGAACAATTGACCGTATGGTCATTTTAATATATATTATGGGTTTGTGTAATAATAATATAAGGGGATTGGGAGGGGGGTTGGGGTGGGGGTTGGATTGGGTGCGGGGCTGCGGGGGGTTTCCCCCGCATATATATCCTAATTGACCGTTTAAATTCGGTCAATTGTGCAGAAGGTCAATTGTTATTCGAACAATTGACATTCGACCAATTTGTATACAACCGAAATACAATCTCCAGAAAGGGGGACAGAGCACCAAATACCAGGACGTCTGGTCACCCTAGCTTTGAGTGGAGAACGTTCCTGTAGTGCTATGAACTGGCCAGGAGCCAGGGTTAAGGTCCTTACCGTTTATTCCCAGGCATCTCGTATAAGGAAAGTAATTTGAAATCTAGGTCAGACAATAGGAACCAGCCGCATTGAGGTCCTGCTTTGTGCCATGGAAGGGAATGCACTCAGGAAATCATGCCTTTGAATTTGCCCATTCACTGGCAGGCCTCCCCCCATCTTCGAGTTTCTATAGAAATGCTGTGAACGTCATCATCTCGGGATACAGGTTGCATACAAGAAATAATGTCATGTGTCATGCGATTTTAATGGTGGGTAACGTGTTATACCGCCACGTGGTCCATTTTCCGCGAACTCTCTTTAAAGGTTTAGAAGAGCCTTTGTTCATTTCGTCGCAGTCAGTTTATAAGAAGAAATAGCACACTAACGCCCTGGAATGAAAATGATCCGCGCTCCGTCAAACACGACGCGATGAAAGGAATAATACAGACGCCATGTCAGGTGTTTTAAAGGAAACAGCTTCTTGCATTCTTTTCAGATTATCTGAACCTAAAAGCAGTGCTCGAATTCCCCTGGGTATATCACCTAATGCAGAAATATTACACCACACATTTATTAAACAAGTGGATTGTCTTTGTGTAAGTCGATTGTTTTGCCTTTAAATTCTTTGGAGCTATTTACTGTATGGCGTAACATATGGCGTAATGTAAGTGGTGTTATATGGCACCCTTTGGCTATGTTTGCTGGCCTCGCCGCACTTTGAAAAATTGTCATTTTTTTCACAGAACCGGGTTCAAAAGAAGTGTAAACACGTTATTTGATGTTGTAATTACTTTCAGAAGAATGCTTCGACTGAAATGCACTGAACCCCAGTATACAGCAGACTTTAGGGGTGAGCGTTGTGTTTGGAAGTGAAGTCCCACTCCTTTGCTGGCTTTAGGGGTGAGCGTTGTGTTTGGAAGTGAAGTCCCACTCCTTTGCAGGCTTTAGGGGTGAGCGTTGTGTTTGGAAGTGAAGTCCCACTCCTTTGCTGGCTTTAGGGGTGAGCGTTGTGTTTGGAAGTGAAGTCCCACTCCTTTGCTGGCTTTAGGGGTGAGCGTTGTGTTTGGAAGTGAAGTCCCACTCCTTTGCTGGCTTTAGGGGTGAGCGTTGTGTTTGGAAGTGAAGTCCCACTCCTTTGGAAGTGAAGTCCCACTCCTTTCCAGGCTTTAGGGGTGAGCGTTGTGTTTGGAAGTGAAGTCCCACTCCTTTGGAAGTGAAGACCCACTCCTTTGCTGGCTTTAGGGGTGAGCGTTGTGTTTGGAAGTGAAGTCCCACTCCTTTGCTGGCTTTAGGGGTGAGCGTTGTGTTTGGAAGTGAAGTCCCACTCCTTTGCAGGCTTTAGGGGTGAGCGTTGTGTTTGGAAGTGAAGTCCCACTCCTTTGGAAGTGAAGTCCCACTCCTTTCCAGGCTTTAGGGGTGAGCGTTGTGTTTGGAAGTGAAGTCCCACTCCTTTGGAAGTGAAGTCCCACTCCTTTGCTGGCTTTAGGGGTGAGCGTTGTGTTTGGAAGTGAAGTCCCACTCCTTTGCTGGCTTTAGGGGTGAGCGTTGTGTTTGGAAGTGAAGTCCCACTCCTTTGCTGGCTTTAGGGGTGAGCGTTGTGTTTGGAAGTGAAGTCCCACTCCTTTGCAGGCTTTAGGGGTGAGCGTTGTGTTTGGAAGTGAAGTCCCACTCCTTTGGAAGTGAAGTCCCACTCCTTTCCAGGCTTTAGGGGTGAGCGTTGTGTTTGGAAGTGAAGTCCCACTCCTTTGGAAGTGAAGTCCCACTACTTTCCAGGCTTTTGGGGTGAGCGTTGTGTTTGGAAGTGAAGTCCCACTCCTTTGCAGGCTTTAGGGGTGAGCGTTGTGTTTGGAAGTGAAGTCCCACTCCTTTGCTGGCTTTAGGGGTGAGCGTTGTGTTTGGAAGTGAAGTCCCACTCCTTTGCTGGCTTTAGGGGTGAGCGTTGTGTTTGGAAGTGAAGTCCCACTCCTTTGCTGGCTTTAGGGGTGAGCGTTGTGTTTGGAGGGGTGAGCGTTGTGTTTGGAAGTGAAGTCCCACTCCTTTGGAAGTGAAGTCCCACTCCTTTCCAGGCTTTAGGGGTGAGCGTTGTGTTTGGAAGTGAAGTCCCACTCCTTTGCAGGTTGATGTTGGTGCAGCGGCCATGTTCCCGCAAGGCTTACTTGTAGACGTGTCCCCCACCCACAGGCCTGTGGTGTCCTGGAACAGTGACCAGTGACTGGAGTGGAGATCTCAGGCAGCATAGGGAGGATATACTGGAGTCTTCCATATTGGTTGGGGGTATGGATTCCATGAAATGCACTTGGCTGATTACCTGGGAAACCTGAACCCATAAGGTCAGTTTGGCTGGTGGCCTGTACCAAGAGACCCTGCTTACTTTTCCAAGCTAGCAACGCAACGGGGCATTGCAGCAAAAACAGGACTTGCTTGGACGGCTTATAGCGAATCAGTGGATCTGCCATTGTAGATGAAGTTCTACTGGAGACCTGAAGTCCTGATCCATTTCTGGGTTTCAGATTAGCCGATTGGAAAAAATGTGTACAGTCTGTGTAACTATGAAGGTCTGGAGCCCTGGTTTCTGGCATGCAGTGAATGAGAGCGAGAGGCAGGATGAAACCACCTGAGCACACATTTAGTTTTGTTCTAAGATGGCGAGGAGTGGTGACTAGGGGTGGCTGCTCCTTTTCTTGGGAAGACGGGCAACATGCTCTTCAAGACTGCAAATGTTGGTGCAATCATAACATATTAAGGTGCTGATGCACGAATTTAGTTCATTTAAAAATAATTCTGTGTTCTCTCTCTTTTTTTAAATCCTTTCTCTTTGTTTATTTATATTTTCCAATGTAGCTAAGGTTTAAATTGAAACCAAATGCTAACAATAAACAAAATAAATGCACGAATGGTCTCACCCATGGTCCTCCTAATAGCTCAGCCTACAGACTTTGTAACTGGTGCCAACACTTCCTGGATACTGTGGTGTGAGGGAGTGGAAGACTTTTTTAATGTGCATTCTGGAACAGTTCATCATGTGTCCCTGCAGCCCCTCACATGAGCATTCCCAGGCCCCCAGCTTTCCAGTTGTCCATGTTTGACAACTTTGGCGCACAGCCACTGAGCAAGGAAATGGCCACCATATGCCATCCTTCCAGAACCCTTCAGAGCTCTCAGGAATTTCCAGGCCTAAACTTCCAGGCCTAGCAGAGTTCTTGGGAACTGTGCCTGAGCACCTCTATGACTTCATTCTACCCTGAGGATGTTGTAAAGAGCTGTTGCAGACCTTATGACCTGCCCTGTGTGGGAAATTACACTCCATAGCACACTGAGGAATTGGAGTCAGAGACACTGGCTGCCCCGGGCCTCATGGACATTAAAAGAGCCCCCTTCCCCGTTAAAAAGAGGATGAGGATTCTTACTTGTATAAAGTGAACGAAGTGTGTATGCAGACGATGTTATGTGTTGTTATATGGCTGCCTGTAAAGCACTTATGTCACTGAGGGACACTTCAAAGGGCATTTCACAACGAGGCAAGTTGGTAGGCACAGGTACTCCACCGTACTTCTTTTTTCTGGAACATTAGTGGGATGTTTGGGAACTGAGGCTAGGCCTCTGATATTTTTGGCTGCATTCAGCGTGTACTGTTGTTTCATCAAAGTAAGTTAACTTGTGGTCATGTACGTTGGTGACATTACATTGTGGCAACGTAATATATACATATATATACATACAATAGGGTGGAGCTAGTTCTCCTATAGTTAAGGTGAAACCCATCATCCATTGGAAATGAAAAAAAAACTCTATGTCTAATAACTTTTGACCCATAGGATGAATCAGCACAAAACATTTGCAAACAAGATGTCTGGCCCACGCCCCCCTCTCCATAACCCTCCCCGAAACCGGAAAATTTCATGCAAATCCATGTCACCGTTCAAAAGATATAAAGGGTCAAAAACAGGGTATTTGTTCACTTTTTGCATTGGTTTTGACATAGAGAAAATCTGCCATTTCTGTTCAAAGGAACAGCCCAAACCACTGGACATATGTTTTCCAATAAGAAACAAGTTGGGCACAAAGTGCTTGGAGGAAATATTTTATTGGTTTGGCATAAATCCACACAGAGGTTTTTCAAAAATGTGGGGGAGAGTGGGGTGCCCCTCTACCTAAAACGTTAGGTAAATCTCCCATGATGCATTGCGTAACCCAGGGGTTTTCTTTTCTGAAAACTGCCATTTTGGAGATGCATTTTTGGAAACTACCCTAAAATTATATAAGAAGTGAATAGGGCAGTTTTGAGGCTGGGGAACATGTAGGCGGGGTAAGAAATGATGATTTTGTGAAAGTTTGGTGCTTGGTGATAGTGTAGATTTGTTTCTTTTGTTCAAAGCGTTTTTTCTGAGATTCCAATCTTAGTTCTCGATTCGTTTTGAAGAGTAAATGCTTGATAAATATTAAATATTGTGATGCGTGCAGAACAATAATTGCTAGTTAGGGACAGGGGAGGATTTTAAGATCATCTGGGGAGCAGTTCATGATTTGATTACATTATTTTCTTAAAGGGATTGCTTCCTAAATTAAATTGAAATGTGTGGAAGGGAGGTATTGGGGGCTGTGTTTGTTTGGGCTTCCTTCATTTTCTTGAAAATCTTTATCGTTAACTTGTTTAATAACTTTTCCGTAAAAAAGAGCACAACCGAAGTTCAAGTGGTGCTGATGCATGTTTAAAATAGCTTTTGTTTTTATTGGACAAGCATGTCACGTGATTTAATGATGTCTTATTTATATAGCACCTTTTATACAAAGTGCTTTGCAGAGCACATATTTACATACAATATCACCCAACTGAAGTTGGTACTCATTTATCTACCTCGGAAGGATGAAAGGCTGAGTTGGCCTTGCCGGGATTCAAACCTCTGACCTGCAGATCACGCTCACATTGCAGCAGCGAGCGCTCAACCCGCTGAGTTATCTTACTGGCAGTGAACAGTGAAGAGCTCAATCTTCTCCACATGTCATCAGGAAAGATCACTCCAATTCCCACATCCCTCTTCCTCTTTCCAGTACCCAATGGGTAATCTTAACTTAACCCCTAACTTACCCATGTATCTCTCTTCCTCGTCCCATTACCCAATTAGTAATCCTACCTTTTCCCCATATCTATTTTTCCTCATCCTGGTACCTAATAGTAATCCTACCTTTACCCCCACATCCCTCTTCCTTGTGCCAGTACCCAATAGTAATCTTACCTTTACCCCCACATGCCTCTTTCTCATTCCAGTACCCAATAGTAATCCTACCTTTACCCCCACATCCCTCTTTCTCGTTCTGGTACCCAAATGAAATCCTACCTTTACCCCCACATCCCTCTTTCTCGTTCTGGTACCCAAATGAAATCTTACATTTACCCCCACATTCCTATTCCTTGTCATGGTACCTAATAGTAATTTTACCTTTACTACCACACCCCTCGTCCTCATCCCAGTACCCAATAGTAATTTAACCTTTACCCCTACATCCCTTTTCCACATCTCACTATCCAATAGTAATCTTACCTTGACCCCCGCATCCCTCAAACTCATCCAGTTAGTTATCCTACCTTTGCCTCCACATCCCTCTTCCTCGTCCTAGTACCCTAATAGTATAATTATCCTTCCAAAAAGATGAAATACATGTTAAACCCTTTGTTGCATAGCTAAAGAACACATATTATAACAAATTATATGAAATGAGTTGTGTTATCAGAAAAAAGGCAAATTACAGGTGGTGTGGGTATAGCATATCACAATCCTTGAAGTTCAGTGAATGTTTTTTGTTTGTTAAGGAACAGTTAAGGTTGTAGGCAAATGACCCAATACCCGAATGATAAAAACAATCCCAAATAAGGCCAAATAATCAATGCACCGTGTGCAAGGAAAATAAACGTTAATTACATGCAAAAAGTATGAGAAGGCCCAGTAGAACCGAACTAACACGGAACTCCCCCACCCAAAGAAGTTACAGCTCTTATAGCGGAAAAAACGCATATTGATATAACTATGCATAACAAGAGTTTACAACATGATTCCACACTCCCCATTGGCTAACACCTATAAACATTTCTAATTGTCCCCTATAGTCCATTACCCTATTGGTCACACATTATCTAAACACATTGGGCCTCATTACGAGTTAGGCGGTAGCCACGCCCTTAATAAGAGAACGGCTACCGCCAAACTAGCTACCGGCACCCGCAAATGGGCCATTACTGGCCCATTACGAGTTAAATGGGTGCCGGTATGGCCGGGCTCCCGATCCCCATTCTGCCCCATAGGGCAGAATGGGGGTGGGGAGCATGTGTTATGCTCTGATTCAAGACAATTAAACAAAATGAACATCAGAGAATAACTCAAGGTATGTAAATGATACAGGCTGGTAGTAACAAAGGATACACTCGAAGACTTCTTCCAACAGGGACGTCGGAGGTAGAAGGTAGCGTATCAAAGAGAACCTTCTAACTAATGTCACTCTCTGACTAGTACAATCAACAGTCAGATAGAGCTATCAGTGGGAAGGGCGTGAGTGGACCAAGATTCACCAAGCTGTAGAAAAAGAGGAGCTATTTAGAATGCTGTTTGCAAAGTAGGACAATATGAACCTATGTTGTAAGCACTGACCTGGATATGCAGCCAAGGAAGTCCTAGGAAGTCCAAAGAATCCAAGGAAACAACGGCAAGGGAAGAGTAGTGAGGGTTCTAACCCGAGCGAAACGAGGGCCGCACTAGAGACGGGTTGGTGCACACGCAGGAAAGCGTCCAAAGTCCCGTGCACATGTAGAAGATGTGAGGAAAATCTTGATCCTGGAAAGTACGCCCAAGCAGTAGGAGTTCGGTAAGTAAGGTAGAGCTGAGTCTTGGTAGACTGGAGCGGAGTGGAATGCAGAGTTGGCCTCTGCAAGGTCTGAAACAGAGCAGTATGCAGAGCGGGACTCTGCAGGGTCTGAAATAGATAGAGGCAGAGCGGGTTGAAGGTGTATCCTGGAAAAAGGGCTGTGCAGCGACTCCGTCGGGGAAGAGCAGAGGAGTGCCGTCTAGAGCACGGAAGAGACCGAGCTCGAGGAGGAACTGTAGTAGCAGGAAAACTGCGTCGGAACGCAGGAAGGCAACCGTGCCCTGGTAAGTAAGGCAACTGCAAGGAAACAGCAGCAGAAATCTCCAAATAATTGCCTTGGAAGGCAGGCGTCTGCGAGAAATAGCAGACAAGCTCCGGAACGCGAGGATCACAAATAACGATCAGAAGCGCATGTGTGAAGCTTCCGCTTCCTTAAATGGGGTCAGCTGACATGCGTACGTACGCAGACGTCACTGCGCTGGTCATGTGATGTGTATTTTAGCAATAGCGTTTCCCGGACAGCTTCCACTGAGTATAGAACGGTCTAGCCGTTCTCAAAGCTGATGACACCGGGAAACCGGAACGTGTAGGTGTAGCAATGGAGCCGGATGGGGAGGCAGGTATGACAGTGCCATCCCCCAAAGAACGCCCCACCCCTCTCGCTGCATGGAAGCGACGTAACAAAACGGGGGCATGGATATTCGACAAAGGCTCCCAGGACCGATCTTCCGGACCGTAGCCTTTCCAATCAATGAGATAGTGAGGAATTCCGGATCGCATTCTCATACCTAGAATAGCATGAACCTCATATTCATCGGTGCCCTTCACAGAAACCGCCAAAGGTCGGACAGGCAACCGGGTTCTCGATGCACACGGTTTGACTAATGACACATGAAACACCGGGTGTACCCGCCAGCGTGCGGGCAGATCCAACCGAACAGCAACAGGGTTGATAACCTGTGTGATCCTGTATGGCCCAATAAAACGAGGCAGCAGTTTTCTTTTCCCTGGGATCCTTAGATTTCTGGTAGACAACCAGACAGACATACCAGCTGTGTATCATGGGGCAGCCGTACGGTGCCGGTCAGCATAGTATTTTGCCCTGGATTGGGCCTTCAATAGATGTCCTCTCAGACTGATATGAAGGGAGGCCAGGGTTTTCAATTTGTCAGTCGCCTCAGGCACTGTGTCGGTCAGTTCCAAATCCATCGGAATGGATTGCGGGTGTTGTCCGTAGAGAGCAAAGAACGGGGACATACCCGTGGAGGAATGGCAAGAGTTATTGTAGTCGAACTCAGCTGCTGGCAACATTGAAAACCAAGAAGACTGGTATTGAAGACAAAGACAGCGTAAGTACTGTTCCATGGTAGCGTTAGCCCGTTCTGTCTGCCCATTAGTTTGAGGATGATAGGAACTGGACATGCGATCCTCCATGAGCAGGGCGGACGTTAGTGCTTTCCAGAATCGGGATGCAAATTGCGAGCCCCTGTCTGTGATAATAACCGAGGGCAAACCAAAAAACCAGAAGACGTGCTTTAGGAACATATCGGCCAGAACCTTAGCAGTAGGAATACCTTGAGTAGGTATGAACAAGGCCATCTTAGTGAAGTAGTCGACTACTACCCAGACCGTGTCGTAACCTAGGACAGAAGGCAGTTCGACTACAAAGTCCATGGAAACCATGAACCAGGGTCTGTGAGGAACCGGTAACGGTTGTAGTAATCCCATAGGTTTACTCGGTGTGTTTTTACATTGTGCACATAGGGCACACGAGGAGACGTAATCCACAACATCTCTAGTCATCTTGGGCCACCAGCACCATCGTTGTAGAAGTTCCAACGTTTTCCTTTGACCCGGATGAGCTGCGACCAGAGAATCGTGACCCCAATGCAAAGCCTTGGTACGCGTTTCCTCTGTCGGTAAGTACAGGAGTCCGTTCATGAACGGAAGACCACTTTTGACATCGAGATGTAGGTCATGTATCTCCCGGGGATTAAGATTAACCCACTCTAGTATATCCTTCTTTAATGTAGGTTGAACAGAACAACCACAGACTACATGGTCTGCCAAGAGAAGCGGTTTAGAGCTGTCCGAGTCGTCCCCCCCATAGTGCAGACGGGATAAAGCGTCGGCCTTGGTATGGTCCCTTGCGGGTCTGTAGGAGATGCGGAAGTCAAATTGGGCAAAAAACGAGTGCCAACGGGCTTGGCGGGCCGTAAGGCATTTTATGGTTTTGATGGCCTGTAGATTGCGGTGATCGGAGTAGACAGTCACCGGGTGTTTTGCACCAAGAAGATGGTGACGCCATGCGAGCAACGCGTCTTTGATGGCCAGCAATTCTTTCTCGGTCACCGTGTAGTTCTTTTCGTATGAGGCTAGCTTACGGGAAAAAAACGCCACTGGGTGTTCCACCCCGGAATCTTTGCATACCTGTGAAAGGATTGCATCTATGGCCAAATTAGAAGCATCCGCCTCGATGACGTATGGCAGATCAGGATCCGGGTGCTGCAGGATCGGAGCCGTGGTAAAAGCCTCGTTGAGGAGATCGAATGCCCTCTGAGCTTCTGTTGTCCAGCGAAATGGAGCCTTAGGACTGGTTAGCGCGGTAAGCGGTGGCACCACTCTTGAGAAGGAGTGGATAAAACGTCTATAAAAGTTCGCAAATCCAAGAAAAGACTGCAAGGATTTGATAGAAACAGGTACCGGCCAGTCCAAGATGGCTTTTACTTTGGATCGATTCATTCTGACGCCATGACTGGTAATATCATACCCCAGGAATTCCACGTCCTGTGAGTGGAAGACACATTTCTCTGCCTTGACAAAGAGATGGTTCTCTCTTAGTCTTCGAAGTACCTTGGATACATGCTGTATGTGTTCCTGTAAGGATGTTGAGTATATCAGAATGTCATCCAGGTAAATGACCACAAATTGATCCATGTAATCACTGAATATATCGTTCATAAAAAACTGAAAAGTTGCGGGGGCGTTGCACAGGCCGAAGGGCATGACAAGGTACTCATATAAACCATGTCGGGTTTTGAAGGCGGTCTTCCACTCGTCTCCTGCTCTAATCCTTACAAGGTTGTAAGCACCCCTCAAGTCTAGTTTAGAAAAAACCACTGAAGAGCCCAACTGATCCAACAGGACGTCAATCAAAGGTAGGGGATACTGTTTTTTAACCGTTATGGCATTAAGAGCCCTGTAGTCAATGCAGGGTCTTAAGTCCCCTTCTTTTTTAGGGACGAAAAACAAAGGAGAAGCGGCCGGGGACTGAGACGGGCGAATAAACCCAGTCTGAAGTGCTTTGTTGATGTAGTCCTTCAGGACAGCGTCTTCCTGTTTGGTAAGGGAATAAACCCGACCGGTAGGAGTTTTGGCTCCAGGAATCAATTCGATAGGACAATCGTACTGGCGATGGGGCGGCAACACCTCCGCCTTGCCTTTGTCGAACACATCGGCAAACTGTCGATATTCCGGAGGTATCAGTGATTTAGGTGATGCCATAGCGTTTATTCTGGACAACCCTTTGAGAAAAGCCAAGACAGGGGTATTATGAACCCCACCGGAATCCAGGAAACAGTGTTCGTTACAATGGTCCGAAGGGTACTGGATATGAACGGTGACCCAATCGATCACAGGGTTGTGTAGCTTCAGCCAAGATAGACCCAGAATTACTGGATATTGGGGTGCCGTAATTATGTCAAAAACCATCCTTTCAGTATGACCATCAGGTAAGGAGACCGTTATAGGCATTGTTTCCTCCGTTACCAGACCAGAAGATAATGCAGAACCATCGACCGTTTTAACTGACTCGGGTACCGGTTTAGTGGACATAGGAATAGATGACTGTCTGGCGAAAGCAATATCCATGTAGCTGTTCGTTGCACCGGAATCTATCATGGCTTGGGTCTGAACAGTGATGTCGTTGAAGTATAAAGATATCACTACGGCAATGGAAGCATTAAGTGACAAAGCGGAGTCCATCTTGATACCCGGCATAGGGACTCCCACTATTGCCGAGCTCTGGCGTTTCCCGGCTTTTTTGTTGGCTTTTTAGGGCAAGCAACCAGTAAATGCTCTGCTGAACCGCAGTACATGCATAGGTTATTCTTGCGACGGTTTTCTCGCTCAGCGGTGGATAAACGACCCCGAATAGCGCCTATTTGCATGGGTTCAGGTTCACCAGAAGAGAACTGAGAAACTCCTGGAAGATTTGATGCGGACAGGAAGGGTTTCTTTTCACCTTTTCTGGCGGTTCTCCGAGCATCGATTTGTAGAACAAGATCGATCAACTCCATGTATTCTGAGGGTACAACAGGGACTGTTGACAAAGCGTCTTTCAATTCCTCAGACAGTCCTTTATAGAAGAGTGCAGTCCTCTTATTGTCTGGCCATTGTGTTTCTTCTGTCAACTGGTTGAATCGTGCAAGATAGGCCACTAAAGTTTGGCTACCCTGTTGTAGATTCAACAGTTCTAAATCAGTGGCCTGAGTAGAATACCTCATGTCGAAAACCCTGCTCATGGCTGACAACAGTTCATCGCAGTCATATAGCAGAGGGCTGTTGGTCTCCAACAATGGATTCGCCCATGCAGCAGCAGTGCCCCCCAAATGCGACAATACGAAAGCCGCTTTGGTTGTCAAATCCGGAAACGAATTGGGTCTACACAAGAAGTGGAGACGACACTGATTAACGAACGTGCGATAGCTCTTGGGGTCTCCAGTAAATCTTTCAGGTGGAGCCAGAGGAAATTGGGTTGGCATCAACACCTGGACAGTTTCCCTTTGCGGTACAGACGCGCCTGAAGTAGAGGCAACGGGAACTGGGGCAACCCTTCCTAGTGAGGAAGCATGTATGGCGTCTTGCATTACGTCCATACGATGGCGCATGGTGTCCTGAGCAGTGATCATTTCTTGCCTTAAATCAGACACCAATCGGGTGAGAACAGACAGAGGATCCGACTCCTCCAACATGGCTTCTGATTCTGTTATGCTCTGATTCAAGACAATTAAACAAAATGAACATCAGAGAATAACTCAAGGTATGTAAAGGATACAGGCTGGTAGTAACAAAGGATACACTCGAAGACTTCTTCCAACAGGGACGTCGGAGGTAGAAGGTAGCGTATCAAAGAGAACCTTCTAACTAATGTCACTCTCTGACTAGTACAATCAACAGTCAGATAGAGCTATCAGTGGGAAGGGCGTGAGTGGACCAAGATTCACCAAGCTGTAGAAAAAGAGGAGCTATTTAGAATGCTGTTTGCAAAGTAGGACAATATGAACCTATGTTGTAAGCACTGACCTGGATATGCAGCCAAGGAAGTCCTAGGAAGTCCAAAGAATCCAAGGAAACAACGGCAAGGGAAGGGTAGTGAGGGTTCTAACTCGAGCGAAACGAGGGCCGCACTAGAGACGGGTTGGTGCACACGCAGGAAAGCGTCCAAAGTCCCGTGCACATGTAGAAGATGTGAGGAAAATCTTGATCCTGGAAAGTACGCCCAAGCAGTAGGAGTTCGGTAAGTAAGGTAGAGCTGAGTCTTGGTAGACTGGAGCGGAGTGGAATGCAGAGTTGGCCTCTGCAAGGTCTGAAACAGAGCAGTATGCAGAGCGGGACTCTGCAGGGTCTGAAATAGATAGAGGCAGAGCGGGTTGAAGGTGTATCCTGGAAAAAGGGCTGTGCGGCGACTCCGTCGGGGAAGAGCAGAGGAGTGCCGTCTAGAGCACGGAAGAGACCGAGCTCGAGGAGGAACTGGAGTAGCAGGAAAACTGCGTCGGAACGCAGGAAGGCAACCATGCCCTGGTAAGTAAGGCAACTGCAAGGAAACAGCAGCAGAAATCTCCAAATAATTGCCTTGGAAGGCAGGCGTCTGCGAGAAATAGCAGACAAGCTCCGGAACGCGAGGATCACAAATAACGATCAGAAGCGCATGTGTGAAGCTTCCGCTTCCTTAAATGGGGTCAGCTGACATGCGTACGTACGCAGACGTCACTGCGCTGGTCATGTGATGTGTATTTTAGCAATAGCGTTTCCCGGACAGCTTCCACTGAGTATAGAACGGTCTAGCCGTTCTCAAAGCTGATGACACCGGGAAACCGGAACGTGTAGGTGTAGCAATGGAGCCGGATGGGGAGGCAGGTATGACAGCATGGTTGCACCAGCACCGTTCATAACGGTGCCGTGCAATCACGAGTTCTGCTTGCGGGTGCCGCTCTGCACGCCTGCTCTGACCAGGCGTGCAGAGCGGGATCCGCAAGCAGAACTCGTAATGTGGCGGTATGGTAACAATGGCGCCGGTAGTACTACCAGCGCCGTTGTTGCCTTACCGCCACATTCGTAATGAGGCCCATTGTCCCAAACACATGACCTGCTACATTGGCATTGTGAAACTTAGGAGTGGATTGGCTACCAGGTACATTGTTGTCATAATACATTGTTTTAATGAGCAAATATTCCAGACCATTGCGCAAAGTGCACCCTTCTGTCAGAGCCTGATCAAAGTGTGAATAGCGAGGTGAACTCAGCTTGGATAATAAGGGAGAAGCAGTCTAGGCTGTACCAGGCGGCCCACCATAGAGCATCACAAAGAGTCGGGATACAACTTGCAGTTTGTTTTGGGCCACGCCTCCATCTCAGACTCAAAGTGGCACGTCCTACAGTAGAGCTGGAATGGAAAGGGTTCCAATGTGTGCATCTAAGTTCTTGCTGAGTTGTCTACAATGTTGTTTCCGACCAAGGCCATGGTATGGGACACATCATGGCTTCCGCACTTTAAATTGGATATGGTGAAAGGGAATAACAATGTGCATAAATGCTGAAACATACAGCACCTTAGGAATAGGGGTTCCAAAGTAATGTTTAGGCAAGTTGAACTGTGATGGGGCATCCAAGGGAAAGCCTCCTCACAACTCCAGTTATCTGCCAAATGTGTACCTGCTTCCAAGACAATTAAAGTGAGTCACTAAATAAAACTCAATTTTAAAGTTTAGTTTATATCCAATGGATCTACTAGTTTGACAAGAATAAAAGGGTTTCTTTGATTTGACTATTCAAATGGTTTAATATGCCTAACAAGAAGCTGAAAGTTTGTCAGAACTACTATAGGCAGATGACCTTGCTACACAATTTATTTTATTGTGTGTCTAAGTGCTGAAAGTATAGCTGGATAGAACAGATGAGTATTTTACATTCTGAACTTGTAATCTTCTTTCAGTATGTGGAAATTAAAGGGACATTGACACTTTTTGCCCTGACTACAATTGACTTGATGGGATGCTTGGTGTATAAGGTTATCAGGGAAAACCCTACCCAGGCAAACCCAGAAATATTAGATAAGATCCGGAAAGTAGAGAGAAGGCGGGATCCGGATAAGAAAACCACCTTAGGGGAATCCACCAACCCTTCCAATTCCTTAACAATAAAGGAAAAATCCACTCCACTTAAAGTAGGAGACAAATAGGTCACCAACTTCCCCGTAGAACTTAAAGTTCATGAGTTAAAAGGGGAAGCACCTCCTACTCCTCATCACCTGGATGTGAAGCCTATGGATGGAAGGTTCCTCTGTCCAATTCTTTTAGAAACTGCCATACCCGTCACCGAGATACCTAGGTACCACCCCGGAATTGAGTTGAAACAAGAGCAAAACGAGAAATTTCCTGCCCTAGTACAACCATGAGACTTAGGAACCCCCACCAAATCCATCAATAAATGTTAAGATGCAGGTGATTCCAGAAGGAGCTAAAGAAATGCAGAGATACCATTTTTTTAATCCCTATCTCCACTGGAAATTAAAATGGACTCCTCATCAGAAGGAATTAAATCCTCACTAGAAGATGGGACGTTAATTAAAGAAGATTGGAAGCATTCCACCCCAGATCAAAAACCAATCTATTCCTGTAGGGAAATTGGTCATGATAGGTTATTTATAACGCGGTCAATACCCAGAGGTTTCTAAGCGCAGACCTGGGGATCGAATCTGTGTTGCTCCGTGTTGTTTTGCTTTCAAGGCAAGCACATTGCCCATGAGCTATCCTCCCATGCCGCAAGAGAGTGTCCTTTAAGTAGGATTGATTCCCTTTCCTTACCATCTAGAGATAAGCCCTATAAGAAGGAGCAAATTAGGGAAAGAGAACCAAACCCATTTATGCCAATGGCCTGTATGCCTAATCTAGAGAGTTATTCACAGAAGGTGAAGATCAGCCACTTGAAAGTATAAACCCCAGTATTAAAGAGAGATCCCACTCCTTCCTTTGTAGAGGTGAGAAAGCTCCTAATCAGATACCGGTTACCTTGGAAGGAAAAACTATCTGGGCCCAACTAGACACTGGGAGCAAGGGGTGCACAATAAGAACAGATTTACTTCCACGGGGTTGGAAGAGAATTGGGGAAGAAAAAGAAGGTTGTGTCCATGGCCATGTTGAGAGACACCACAGGCACAAATCCCATTCAACATCTTGGGAAGAAAACTGAATCTGACTATGGCAGTGATTCCCAACCTGCCAACCCAGTTAGTCTTGGGAAGTAACCTACCCCAATTTGACCATTGGGTCTCACAAGTAGCCGACATAAAATTGCAAACATTCAGGGGTCGACGTCGCTGTCCGGAATAACTATCTGGCCCACAAGTAAATGAAAACACCTCCGAAACGTTAACAACTTCCTAAAGGGAACCCCAGGTCAAAGCAGATATGTCCTTCGTGTAGGAGGCCTTTTTCATAGGGGAAGGGTATGTGAGGGACCTGAAGGCGTCCTCACTTCTTTTTCCCTGGAATCCTCCTCTGAGCCGGCCAGGGAAAGGCTGCTGCTTTTGGATCCCGACCCTGGGGGTGGAGATGCGAGGGAGGATCACCTGGGTGGAGGTCCTTGGGGATTGAGAAGAGGGTGTCTGCAGGTGAGACATGGTATCCCCCTTTCCCCTGTGAGAACAAACCTTACCCTCCCTCTACCTTTATAGGTTGTTGTCAATCACTTTCTTTAGGTTTCCCCTGATTCATAACACTCTAGTCCTGGGACGAGGAGGAGGCGATTAGGAGTTGTACACACTAATATACAGTTACACCTCTCTGGTACTCAGATGAGGAAGAGGCCTGGGAACCATTGTGAGGGTCAGGCATGTCCTGAGAGTATCAGTAATTGGAGTAAGGCAATTGCACACAAGGGCTCGCACCTGTTACCTGTTAATGAGCTACAGGTGCATAAAAGGTGGAGCCGACTGCAGGGAAGGAGAGACCAGCAGAAGAGAAGCCAGGCTGGGAGATGCAAGCCTGAGAAGGTTGGTGTCCTGCAGAGAAGAAGGCTGCCAAGGAGGGCGCTGCCTGGAGGCCAGGACGCCGGCATGTGCTGTTAGGAAGTTGCGACCATGGAGCCTTTGCAGGCCGTGCAAGGATCCAGGCAGAGTCCTTTCTGTCCAGTGCCTACAGGCAGAGCTGTGGGCCACTGAGGACTCACAGGTGCTGTGGGCCCCCGGCAGCCTCTGCAGGAGAGATGCAGCTACCGGCAACCCACAGCAGGATTCATGACAGGCGAGCGATGCTCGCAGACCCACAGTAAAGTGTGCGCGTAGCCGAGAAGAGAGAGAGAGAGAGAGATTGCCAGGAGTAGTCTCTAAAGACCGGTGAGTGAAATAGAGGGATCTCTTGTACCTGGGCGCTCGTGGGTTACTGCAAGGCACATGGGGCTGCTGATTGAAAGGCAATGTATCCGCAATTGACTGTGAGCCTGAAGTAAAGGTGTTTTTGAATACTTCGAACAAAACGCTGAACTTTAAAGTGAAAGAGCTAAAACAAGAAGCTTGCATTGTTGAATATCGCAGTAAAGAAACGCTTTACAAATATTATTGAATACTGAACTGAAGGAAAGCTCTGAGAAACCCATAAATAAAATGGAAACAGGTGTAAAACACATGTGATTAACATTTTTAAAAGGCATAGAAACATTATGAATAAGCTGAAAAGCCAGTCAAGAACATTTATAAAGCTGGTGAAACCAAGGTGGTGGAAGTGAATGGGCACAACGAAGTGTGTTGTGTGGAAGAGCACACTGTGGCATGGCCAAGAGACTGGCAAGGAGAATTCAGAGTGAATGCAAACCAAAGCACAGGTGTGATGAGAGAGAAACTTGTGTGGGCAAGAAACCTAGGGTTCTGGGTTGCGTGACCTGTTGGGTGGACCGTGTGATCCGACAACTGCGCCAAGACCGAGAGTACCCTGTCTGGAAAAGTCAAGGAAAGTCCAGATAACAAATCTTACTCATAATTAAGATTGCTGAAGTGAATGGGAAAGATAGCAATCTGTATCTACTGAACATGAAGGATTATACAGGTGACCTAGAACTGCTCATGAGAATTAAGACACTTGAACGGATTGTATATTGGCAAGCTGGAAGAATTGTCACATTGGAGAAAGGAACACCGAGGCCATTTTCGGAACCGTATTGTCTACTTGGGGAAAGGAACCCCAAGGCTTTGTGAAACTGCTTTGAACTTAGGGAAGGGGAGTTGGAGAGGAAGCCTAGAGCTGGAAGAAGCTCAGAACTTTATTTGTAACACTATTTTATGTGTTGCTGTCATCCCTACACATTGTATAGTTTAGTTGTGAGGGCAAGTATAGGTATTGGACACAGACAGACTTTTAAGTTGAACTTTCTGACTCAGACTATTCTTTAGGCAGTGAAATCCCACCTTAGCATAGGGCACGGTAGGCCGTACACCATCCTGACGTTTACGTTAATAAATACATTTTTGTTTGAACTTTATATCTGTTGTCTCTGTCTTGCTTCATGATGCCTTCACAGACAGTACAATTGTAGTACTTGAAATCCAAAACTGAGATATCTGTACCAACTAGACCTTAGACGATATGCAGTGAAATGGCTGATTTTCAAAGTGGGTCAAAATCCTGGCTTCACTGTTTAACCAAAGGGTGTGACCCTGTACACATAGGTTATTCTCCCTGTGCCTTAATTGCAAACATTGAAGTCCTTAGAAGTGATTAATTCACAAACACCTCCCTTTCAGTGGGGCCGATGTAATGATTTTATGGACAAAATGGTGTCCCCCTTGTGCTCCCCTGTTCGTGTCCCCTGTGGCCATCACTTAAAATGTGATTATTGTAGCACTGGGCTTGATTGCAAGGGGATGTGTACTCGCATCAGCCAGCCAGTGCACCAGAGATTCTATTGTAATTGACAGATTGCAATGTTACCAACATTAATTGCATCCTCTGTTGCTGCCAATCAACTGAGTTAAATAGCCTGCCCAGAGCGCTGTCCCGTGGGAGAATAAGTGAAGATCTTTGCTATGCACTGTTGTACCATGTTATTGAGACTTGTGTTGTACATCATCTGCCTATTTTATTTCTTGGCACTTCTGGGTGTGCGAGTGGGACAATGGAGGAGCAGGGCAAGGTTGCTTTGTTGCAATGTTACTGTGTACATATTGAAAAATGTAGGGGTCTCCATGGCATTTACGTTTATATATTTTGTGACTTGTCTGGAGCAGTGCTTAAGGTGTGCTCACGGTTGCTATTGTGAATTGTTGGCAGTGTCTATCTGCCAGATTGGAGTTTAAAGAGTCCGGAGAGTTGTGTTGGTGTATCTATGGTTGGTTAGTATGATCTTTCTGGAAATCTAGTGTAGACGTGTTTCTTCGGGTGTTGTTTGTTCCACTGTGTAATCTGTGTTGTTTCAGTGCTGAAGGTGTGCATCAAGATGTGTTGTAGATTTGCGTGCGAGGTAAAATTATTTCAAGTTGGTTGTTACCATACCTTGTCCAGAGGACCACCAATAATAATTGGGGGAAAAATGGTTTCATTTTGGCAACTAGGAGGCATTGAAAGTGCGACTTATATACTGAAATCATTATTATGGGAAGTGAAGATATAAGAGAGAATAGATACGAGGAGGCACACAGAGCCTGTTGGTATTGTTTGGTTGTTTACCTACCCACACACTGTCCATGGCCATGCTAGTCCCTATGGCTATTCCCACCCTGGGAACTCAATGAGTTTACTCTATCAAGCAGTAACATCAAACTTTGTTCTGGGAAGGGCCTGCCAGTGTTATTTCAAAGCAGTCTTCTGAGAGTTAATTGCTTAATTGCCACTGTAAAAGCACCACTGGTGAAATTAAAATGTCTTCACCAAGTGTGCCATTAACCAACTGATTTACAAGCAGATCTGTGTCCTTGCCCAAGAAAGTTATATTAAAAACAAGCATTTGAAAATCCAACAGTTTTGTCTTGCATTATACGTCTTTGCCAGGCACAGCTATTATATGCCCAGGTACTCACAATATTGTGCAACTGTTGCCGTTTTAGGGCCAGGTCATATCATTATGGCAGCGCCTGGCAAATGCCTATTGCATTTCTAAACAAAAGCCAAAACTGTTGACTTTGCAAATGTTTGTTCTCTTTTGAAACATCACAGTTGGTCGCATGTGTTTGTTAATATCCATGCACTGCATTCCTAATACAATTTGAGTTGTTATGCTTTATTATGTGATGTTAGGCAAAGTCATGCTACGTGAGATGACACTATGCCATGCACAAATTCGGAGCCCACAATCTCTAGCTAGTTACCCAAGGCCTTCCTGTCTGTCACTCCAACCACAGCACCATTCTGCTTGATTGTGACTGTGGCATACTGCAGATGCACCTGCACACTGAACTAGCAGCTGACAACCACACAACACATCACAACCACAGCACGGCCTTGCTGGCAGGTAACAATAATAATGTGCATTTTGTCCTTAATTCCTATGATGTTAAGGGGCAATGTCAGTGGCCTACTGTACTTCACATTGCACCACTTGCTGCTAATGTAACACCAGTGCTCACACACTTTCCTTTGGTGGAGAAAAGGAAAGTCCCCGACATAAGTAAGATTGCGACACCCACACCACGCCTCTAAACGCAACGTCTCCCCATTCGATTTGAAGAATTAGCATCCACCCGCACAGTGCGCACCCTCGACAGTTTGGTCGAGCTCCGAGTTGGCCAACTCCAGGCCTTGAGGACATTGAGTTTCAGAATATCCCTCATTAATGTTCATGAGAAAAAATGTACATACCTTTAGAATCAGTGTAAGCAAATGTGTCTCATGAATATTACTGAGGGGTAGCCTGAAAATCCAGCATGGGTCCAGCCCTCGAGGCCTAAACGCACCCTTGTATACTAAATAAATATATCCTGGCATGACAATCCTCAGAGAGTAAATGCAAATGTTTGTTTTGTTTCCCCTTCTACCTGGAAATGAAGATTGCAGTGTGCCAACATTGAGCCTCAGAAGGCGCCGGATGGAGAGTGGGTTCGAGCAAAAGTCGAGTTTAATGGATCCGTGAGTGGAAGCATCTTAATGGTAAGGCAGACTTCTTATTCCGATGTCTCTGGTATGTTTCATTGTGTATCTTTTAATAAACACCTGCCCTGAATTCTCACATTGGATCATTCCAGGTGCTGGAATAATTCCTAAGTGCTTCATTCGGAGTTAAGAGTCCTCACAAGGCCTCAGTAGTACTGTACTTTAAGTGGGATAGGAAAACGATGGGGGAAGGGGCACATCTGTCTTCAAACAATATTTTGGGACATGGCCTAAGAAGTGTCTGGTGAAACCTAAAATTTAAAAGAATCTATAGAACCTTAAAAAGACATGGGGCCTCATTGCAAGTTTGCCGGTCCAGCAGTAACGGCGCTGGTAAGCTACCAGCGCCGTGACTACCGAACCTGCAAACTATGAGTTCTGCTTACGGCCGTACTGGCACCTGCGAACAGAGCATGTTGGATGCACCGGCACCATTCATGAATGGTGCCCTATGGGGCTCAATGGGAATGGGGAAGAATATTTTCTGGCGCCCGGGAATGGGGCACCGCTACCACCAGTATCGTAATGAGGCCCGACTCTTTCAATTAAAGGAGTGATACAGTCAAGTTTTTAGACCTTGTGTGAGAAGGAGTAAAAATGCATTTATGCATTTCAAAAAGGCACTAAAAAGTAGATATTCAAATATAAAAGAGAATACAAAGAAATAGAAGGCCAATGTGCATTGCAGTCGGTCAGATCTTTTAAACGAAGTCCTTGCTTCCACAATCCCATTTGTTACGCACCCACCCTCTGGAACTCGATCCAGGTGTCGGCTCAGAATGCTCCCACAATTCTCCAAATTCGAGAACCTCTCAAAAGCATAGCTTTTTCAACAACACCTGACAAAGGACTAATTCCAGTGGAGGCACACAACGAAGCACAGACCTCAACTCCCAGTACTAAGATATTATTAAAAGATGCAAGCCCAAACGCTAGCTACCCACACTCTATACAGCACCCCGCTGCTCTCGGGCTAGGTCTGTGCTTTAAACAATAAAATACATTTTTTTTAATAAAAAAAAAACAGTTTAATTTAATTAAATCGTTCTGATGTCAAGGTATGTTTTGCTGTTGATATGTTTCCCTTTTTTAAGCCTCTAATTTCCATGCGTATGACAATTGTAATCTAGCATGATTACATCTGCTCAAATAATTAGCTCTCCAGTTTTGTTTCACCCACGCTTCTTCTTGTACCACCTTCCCGTATGTATTTTCCCAAATGTAAACATGTAACTAAGTCCTTTCCTGTAACAAGCGCCATGATGCCTTCGGGCTGCTGAGCGCTATACAAAAACGAATAAATAAATAAATAAAGGCTTCAATAGCGGTTGCACAAATAAAACTTCGTATTCTTTGAGCTGTAGTTTCACTTCCATGTTTGCAAATAAATAATCGAATTCCCAAATGTCTGTAACTGCTGATATGATTTTAAACATGAGGAACAGTGACGTCTACTGGGGTAGAGCAGTACTGCCACCCATCTTTTCATGTAATGAGGTTGGACATCCATTTGTTTGACGTCGATTAAAGCCCCTGCTGGAACTGGGCACTTTTTGGGAGAATGCTGGGGCTGAGCCCTGGCTAACCCAGGCGCGATTAACGCTTTGCTACCCCCTGCTCAAGGGCCATGCCCGGATCTGCTCTTCAGCAGCTGCAATGGACAGTATGGCAGCCAGCCCTTCCTTTGCTCGTGCGCACACGCACGCACTTGTCCTGTGTTTTAAAACAGATGATCAACTGATCACCAGGCTTTGGTCCCAGAGTTGGGCTCAGTATTGAAAGAGATGGTGGCAGCCTCCCGTTTACCCTGGTCACGTGTGAGGCCTTCTGCCACGCATTCACTTCACTGTGCAACGTGTGATGCGCTCCCTTATAAGAGAAGCCGGAAGAGGAGTGCTTCCCAAAGATAACAGTAGCATCGGCGTGTTCGTGGTACAGGACCTGTTGTGGGTGATGACGTGGCAGACTCCAGGACAGTATAGAACAGACACGCAGTGTGCAGAACTGTGCCCAGTGTGTGCTGTCAAAGAAAGCTGTTGGCCTCACACGGGGTCTATTTATGTTCTGCGCAGCAGTCCCGCCCAGTCAACATCCACTATCTGTCATGGGAAGCTGTTTTCCTGCCCACCCAGCTGAATGACGGCATTGCTGATGCGCCCGGTATCCAGGGAGAGGCTAAGCAAAATGCCTGGGTCGACCATTTCCCTTAACCACTTCAGCGCCGGCATTCGTCAGCTTGTAAGATGCTAGCGGAATGGTCATTGCAGCAAGGCACCTGCTCTTTCGAGCCAGGGGAGTGGGGGCAGGACAGTTTCTAGGCAACTTGGTGCCCAGTGTGAAACACTAGAATGCGCCCCCAGCCGCAACTGGCATACATCACCCCCAAATTACACCTCTGTCTCATGCGACAAACCCCCCTCAATATCAAATAATTGCTATATAAATTAAGCCAGATTCATTACATTGTAATTGAAGTACTTTACAGAAGCAATCTAATGTGAAAACACAGCTGTTGCTGCACAAGTAAAGATTTTTTCTGTCATCTGTTCTTAGGGAAGACCTTGCCTGAATATAGTTTCAAACTGTTTATGTTGGCACACCGCGGTGTGACCAGCCTGCTGGGGTCTGAGGGCCCACTGATAACTGACCCTGTCTTGCAGGTGTTCTGTCCGTACCACCTCACTTGTATTTTGAAAGGGGCAATACTAGACAATTTTCTGATGGAAGGTTATCATTCCAAGATGGACAGTCTGGTACACTCTTATTGCACTCTTTCAGAATGCCTTTATGAGAGTGGGAAAGGTGACAAATAGCACCAATGAGGGCTCCTGTATGCTTTGCAATAAATCACAGAGCATTTCAGGAATATAATTGTGATCAGAGATCTTTATATTTGATAAACAAATCTGTGATAAAAGTATTGTATGTGTGAATCCCTAAATTCCTAACATAACAAACACATGGCTTTGTGCTCACATCACAGTACAACACTCACCCTAACAGTCAAATGTTTGCAACCATGAACCATACATACTTATTCGAGCATCTTGTTTTTGGATGTGAGTAAAAAATTGCAAGAATAATTCAAATGGGGTACACAGTCTCTTTTGGTTCTTGTTTCTGGAGAATTTTAGATGAAGTAGGGCTGCGTCTCAGTGTGAGCATGCACAGCCCCCAGTACAGAAACATCTTTAGGGTATTATATCTATCGACAGCAAAGGATGCCCTACAAAAGACACCCAATAAACAATGCACAGAAAGGATACACAGAAAGCATTATACCTCTTACAAACTTTAGCCTGACTAGTAATAAGCTGATGAAGCGTTTTAAACAAAACCAGCTTCTAATTCATGGTAAACGGGCCACAGTCCCTCAGCCACTACCTCCTCACCATTAATGAGGCCTCAAGGGTTATTTCTGCAAAAAAGAGCAGGCGTATGCTTTATAGAACAGAGCTGGCATTAGCATCTATTATCAGTGCTGGCCTGCAGCTAGTGAAAATCATGGTGTGGCAGTGCAGAAAGTGCGTTTGGCCTAGTGGACGTACAATTTGAGGTGACTTGTTTGATTGCTTTATCTGTTTCAGTGTGGGCACAGTATGGCATACTCATCAGAGCCACATACACAAAACATGCCGGTCATATGTGCTGTTACATACGGGAGCGCCACATAGATGCCATTAGCCAACAGGGTGGTGTCTTGTGCAGTACACACATCATTGCTGCACACATATCACTGCATTGATTTGCCATGGACTACTGGCTGCATGTTGACACACAATGAACTCTGCTTTCCTAATCAAGGTGCCAAGTGACATTAAGTTCCCATCTGGTGTGCACGCTAGGCAGTGGTTGGGTTATTAAAAAAATGAAAAGATCTTTGATGCCGAGCGGATGGATTTAGTCCATGCCCCAAACCAGCCACTAGAATACTTAAGCAAGAACATTACAGTTAACCTTCCGACCGATGAGCCATATGTATCTAAAAAGTAAAATACAAAAAACAGTGTTAGTGTGTCAGATAAAGATACATGAAAATAAAGAAAATAGTTTTAAACTTTTTCTGTGCGGCTTTTAGGTAGAATTGCATGCCGTACCCTCTGCGAACACCACACAATTAGGACTACATGTGTAAGCAAAAACCAACCTTTGGTATAAGTATGTACCACACACTTTTGGTAGCGAGCTGTGCAGCCAGGCTTATCTCAAGATGGAATGTGAGCAGTAAAGGAAGTTACACAGAAGTATCACAATCACAGTGGTTCAAGTAGACACTTACACTCAAGGTTTCCTGGTAAAAAATATTAAAACATTTATTTACACAATCATTTAGAAAACATTCACTAGTAGAAATCAACTCAATATTAAACACCAATATACTACAGTGCAAAACACTTAGTTGTAGGTACAGTTGGAGCTCCCCTGAAAAAGGTGCCAAATGGCACTTCACTTATTTTAAATAGAAATAAAAAGGCAGAAGTTCGTACAATGGGTTAGAAAACACTTCTTTTAGATAATGCAAAGGTTCAATGTACTAGGAGGGTCAGGTCATTTTCAATAGGCCAGGCCAAAGTCAATAGTCTAGTGTTCTTGGATAGGACAGCACAGTTCCGGTACAAATGTAGAAGTCTTTGTAAAAGTTTCTAGAAGTAAGTTAGACGAAAACAAATTATATGCTCAGTCACAAGCTGATTAGGCCTGCAAGTTGGGAAAGTTTCCCGAACTTTCACTGCAAGAGTTAGGATCTCTCAACCGGATGGCATAGTACCTTAAAGTGAAGCAAAAATATGTAGCTAAAGACGTTGGTTCCTGGCAGTTCCTGCAGATCTCTCTGTTCCTGAGCCTCAGTCGTGGGGACAAGAGGGAGGATATCAGGGGACTCCTGCACTGCGCTGGATCATCATCGGAGCAAACAAAATCGAGTCACTTTGGTTCAGTAGCCGTTGCTTCAAGACACAAACTGGTTTCCCTCTCCCTGGCTAAACCTTAACCAGCATTGAGAATAGTAACCAGATGTCTTCTGAGCTGATTGGTCCCCCGAACTGAAAGGAAGAAGCCGTCTTTGAAGTAGCTTCTCTGTTGAATGGAGATCTGGTGATTCGGAGGTGCAGCAGGGCTTTACCGGGCAAGCCAACGGTCCAGTGATTGTCCAGCTCGTCTTCGGTTCTTTCGTTCCTGTGGTCGACTCTGCCTTCCAGTCCTGCAGACTCACCTTTTAAACAGTTTTCTCCCATTCATTCCAGCCTAGCAGTCACTCACCCAGCAGGGTGGCTTTCCTTGCCGGACATTCAGCCAGCCAATCACGCCAGAGTGCATTTGGGTCTCCTAGGAGACCAAGCACAGGGAGTTTCGGGAACCTCCCTCACTTCCTGCCCACCCAAGACACTCAGACGCCATGGGCGGACTTCTGTCCTGAAGCCCGCCAAAAGCTCACGAACAAAGGGACCAAACCTTGTTTGGCATGCAGCGTTAAACACCAGAAGGACCTTTCCACAAAGAAACGGCTAAAAATGATGACCAGAGTCTGTTTTTACAGAAGGGTCTTCGGTGCCATATTGAAAATCATGGCGGCTCCGATTTTTAGCTACCGGTGTTCGTGGGAGGGAAAAATCATGGTAGTTCATTATAAAACCACTGCCACCAGCCATTTTAATAGGAAAGGGTATCTTTTGACTGCTACAAGAGTGTTTAGACATAGGGGATACTAGGTAACCCCTCCAGCACTCTATAGGTAGATCGTGTGTGCTGGGTCTATGAATTTAAAAAGACTAGTGAAGTCAATATAACTTTACATTCTCTGGGGAACAGTAGTTCATCACAGAGAAGGTATTAAAATCTTGGGAAGTACAAAGGACACCTCTGTGCCACTGCACTAAAGGTGCTGTGTGACACAACAATAAAAAGAGGATGCCTATGGAGTTATCTAAAACTCCATAACCAAAGAACAGAAGAGTAAAACACACATCAGAATACATGAGAGAGTTGGAAAAAAGGCTCACACTCTCTCCAGGGAAAAAAACAAGTCTGCAAAAGTTGCTGGGGTTCTCTAAGGTGAAGGGAATAAGCACATTTCTGAGAATTCTCCCTAACAGTGGCATTTTTATTCTATTTGCAGAATGCATAGGTTTGGTCAGCTAAATGATAATTGTGCAGGCCTGGTGAATAAAAATGCTCCATGTTCAGTTCTTAACACTGAAATGTTAGGCGCACACTGTCTAAAAACAATGGCTTGGTAAACGAGCCATCACTTATAAATTGACCCACTTCAAAGGCTGTCAACACAAATAATGAGGGGCACAGGGTGCGTGATTTCAGAGGATCTAACATGCTGCGTTTGGAATAGGCATTACTGCGTTTGCATATTCCGAACGCATGGCAGTCATCTACAAGTCCACAGAGAGCAGCCAGCCGGGTGGCACTTTCCTGCGCCCTCCTCCTGAGTTAATTACCTCTGCACCCCGGGTTGTCGCCCACCCCGCCTGGTCCAAGAAATGGGCCTGAGTGGGGGAGTGGTGTGCTTTTGCGAGGGGGGGTGGAGGTTATGCTTCTATTCGAAAACACTTGCAAACAAATTGAACAGAAAAACGCATACAAAAGAAACACATGTTAATAACGACATGTGGTACCTTAGCCCTGCTTCACAACAAGACTTTTGCATGTTTGGGCATGGAAGGGGCTTTGGGGGTGGAGCAGCTTGGAGCATCTATATGGAGTCGGCCCACTAAAATTGCGGGACTGGGAACCAATAATTGTGCCATCCTCGCTGTATTACATCAAGGAGGATCCCCACCGAAACCAAGGGTGCGTCGAGGGCGTTCAACCAAGAAAATGGGATCACTATGGGGACAAATTATGAAGTTGGTAGCGCAATTGTCTGATAAACAGCCATATGATTTACAGGGATTGTAAAGACGGACTATTGTGTTCTGGCTCTTACTGTATTTCATGCTTTGGCGGCAGGATAGGAATGAATCAGTCCACGCAGTATTGCTATCTGTCACGAATCCCACCCATGCACAAAGATGTTCGCCTGAGGCACCCCACTCATTTAGTCAAGGGCCTCATGGGTGCCTGTGTGTGTGACATTGCCACCTCCCGGTCAGCCATCATGGTACCAGCTGTTACACCATATATGCACAAACTCCCTTTCCCAAACAAAGTATGGCATCCTCGTGTTATATTTTATTCCTGGTTCATACAGGAAAGTCTGGTCCGGTGGCAGACGGCATCGCGACCCTCTCCCATGTGGTGGGTGGGGAAATTCTGGGGTTGGTGGGTCAGCTCCATCTAGGTCACGCCCAGTGTGTCCCCATCCTCGAGTGGCATGGTCAGAACATGGCTTCCCTCCAGTCTTGTTGCCTTCTCAGCAGACACTGTTGAACCACTGCTTGTGCTTTTGAGTGTACTCCAAGGAACCTCATTTTCTCTGTGATCCTGGCATCCATTTTGATAATGGACAAGGCCCATTTCTAACTCTACCTCCTCAGGGGAATCCCCCCTTTCCTCACTTTCCCCCAGAAGCTCAATGTCTCCAGAGCTCTGGTTTTCTCCAGGCTGGACTACTGCAACAGCCTCTTCCTTAATCTACCTTCTTCTTCTATCTGCCCCCTCCAGCTAATACAGAATAGGGCTGCAAGACTTATCTTTGGCCTTAAGCCCAGGGACCTTATCTCTCCAGCCCTAAAATTTCTACACTGGTTCCCTGTTGCTGCAAGGATCAAATTTAAATCCCTCGGCATCGTCAATAAGGCTGTCTGGGGCCAGAGACTACGCTATCTGCAACTTGCTGTCACCAAATACTCTCTATCCAGATCTCTCTGATCCTCCGGCTCCAACTCTGCTTGTCAAGCGCTTCTCTAAGGAGAGAGCGGGCAACCGTTCCATTTCTTCAGCTGGCTCCCTCCTCTGGAACAGCCCCCCCTTTCTCTCCATATGGGGATGGATATCCTCAAGTTCTGCAAGCACCTCAAGATTATACTCTCCTCCTTCCCTCTCTACCGCCCACGATAAACCCCACAGTCACTGTGATTTGTGGACTGGGCCCTTAAGTGTCCTTCTGGGTCTTGGCCTTTCTGTCCAATCGCCTGCAGCATCCGCTGTCCCCCATGCACTTGTCTCCAGGCACCACTTCGCCTGTTCTGCCTCACAAGTCTGCACTGTATGGGCTGGGACCCCTCTTCCATCGAGTGGTCACTGCCTGGCACTTACCTGGTGCCTTCACAACCGGCTCTGGCACTTATCTGTTGCCTTGCAATTGTCTCCCTGGCACTTCAACCCTCTGTGGATCCTCTAGCATGTACTCCCTTCCCCTGTCCCTTCTCTCGCTCTGCACTTGCACAATCCAAATGTTCACAAGGCCTAGTAGGGCCGCTTTTTTATATTTTGCATATTCTATTGTATTATGTTTCCCTTACCCCCTTCCCTTTGCCCTGTGGGCACTTTAAAACACAATTGTCTTGATGTAAAAGCGTCTTACAAATGCCCAATAAATAAAATAATCCCCTGCTGTGCCGCATGTGCTACTGAGGTAAGTTTAAGTTGACTTATCTGCTGATAGAATGGATGCCTCTGTGAGTGACAGATTATACTTGATTCTCATTAGTGTCTTGGTTCTCATTTTGTCATCCTCTGTGTCTGATGACCGCTTTCTACCAGGATGTTTCTCCATTGTCCGCTGAGGTGGGTGTTGACGGTCTCCTATAGGTTTGTATCTTACAATGGGATTAATGTGCTGCTACATATGCTCTGCACCCCACTGTTCTTTTTTCATTGCAGGCCTGGGGTTCCATGACAAATAGCCTTTGGGATTGATCACTCTCGGTCGGGAGTCCACTATGAACATATACTCTTGCAACCGCAGTAGCCATTTTTGGTTTTCGCGCTTTGGTGTTGTAAGCCACCTGCCAAAACATTGGTACTGTAAATGTAAAAAAGAAAAAGAAGAAAGGGGAGTTCGGGTGCAGTGTATGGCATTGACAAGGCAACTTGCTGAGCTTTTCGATGAAATGGCCAAAGCACCAGCTAGGACTTGACGCTCTGGATCATGTCCGCTGGCCTGTTGCTGTTGCCAGGGAGCCATGCGCGCTCCAAAGTAGGAGCAAAATGACTGAACTTAACTATATGCCCGTTATTATTTTCATTTGTATGCACCAATGCTTTTTGTCACTTAAACTCCTGTCGCACAATTGTCGGGTATTCCAAGAGGGCCAACGCACAGTAAAGATGAGTGCACAAGTGCTCCGTTTGCAATTAAGCATCAACTTTGCCACCGACTGCTGCAAAGACGGTCTCGATCACAGCACAAACCAGCTGCAGGTACCTTACAGCCCTATAGCCTGGCATCCAGATTGAAGACCCTCGATTTGCATCGGGTCCAATGGAGGGTGTGGTGCTCCGCTTGGAAGAGCCGTGGAATTGCCACAGTGAGTGCCTCCAGCCCCTGATCTCCTGAATACCAGATGTGCCCCCCATCTGCACTATACCTCATCAGGGAAGAGTCTCTACAGAACATTGGAAGATTTTGGAGGAGTACTGGGGAGAACTGCAACAGAGTGGAAAGACCAGGCACTGCGTGGATGGGTTCTTCTGCATAAACATAAGCTGTCATGTGGTGAGTGATCCAGGACTAATCAAGCCAGAAGTGGGGAGAGGTCCACAGCCCAGAATTTGTCCCACCGTGGTATCATGGCCCCCTGGGAGATAGTGGGCAGAGCACAGTAGGAGGCCAATACTCATCCAGATGAAAGGGTGTCATTTTGTGGAACTTGGTTAAAGGGATACTGGAATTTGCTGCAGCTACTATAAAGCAGGGATAGACACCAATAAACATTGCCACCCGCAGCTTGCAGGCGAAAGACCTCTTCAGTTTCACGTAAAACACACGGGGAGGCCGTGACTAACGAATACTTAAATCTGCTCTTTAGAAGCATTGTCCTCTCTGCCTAGAACTCTGATGTAAGCTAACAGCAAACATACCCTATTTTGGACGACATTCGTGGGACATTGGGTTTCTCACAGAAGGGGGCAAGTCAGCACCAGCAGGAAAACAAAGAGCTAGGCAAGAGGGAGCACTGCTTTACCTTGCAAGAGCGCAAAAAATAGATTCTGAACTTTGTGTCTCTAGTCTACAATCAAGAATCTTATACCCCTCATAGTGGGAGGACAGCTGTCAGATCTGGTGATCCCCACATGACCTACAGCTCTAAGCACATGCCAGGAGGCAGGAAGAAACATATCCCAGCGGGGCACATGCAGCCTCATCAAAAACAAGCCAACCCACTGGAAAAAATCTGGGAAGGAACCCGGACATACCTGCCTCCAAAGATGATTTCACCAAAAGCTTCCAAGACTTTCAGGAAAAATTCTCCACATCCTTTCAATTACAATTTGCCTTGTTTAATTTGGAAATTAGGCACTCACGTGCTGACTTCAGCAAGGAAATGTCCTCTCTAGGTGAGCGTGTTGACACAAATGAGCATGCAATCCAGGAACCTGCAAATGAAAGTAAGCAGTCAGATATTGCCCTAGAAGACTTGTCAAGGATTATACTCAATCCTGAAATCCAATATGAAGATCTAGAGAATCGATCCAGATACTCCAAATCTGTATTAAAAAGCTCCCTGAAACGGTCATGGACCCAGATTTAAAAGAGGCTATCACACAGATCTTTATGGACCTTATCGTAAGCCAGGAGGCCACAAACATTCTGCTAGATCGGGTTCATAGGACGGGACAGAAGAGGACGGAATTGGGAGCTCGCCCTCCTGATATCCTGGCAGCATGTGCATCGTAAACGCAAATGGAGCAAATATTAAGAGAGGCCAGAACAGCGGCACCAATAACGTACAATGGGGCAGAAATTCAACTTCATCAGGACCTTTCACTAATAACTCTCCAAAAACATAGAGACATGCAGGTGGTGATAAAAAGTCTTCAGGCACGTGGAATCAAGTATAGATGGATGTTCCCGTTTGGATTGCTTTTTCCCCTGGAAGGAAGACAGCACATAATAACATCTAGAGAATCAGGAATAGCCTTACTTCAAATTGAGGAGGATGCAGCTACGGAATTAATGGAAAGGGGTGAGGCCAAAACAGAGCGTCACACAAAACAGACTAAACAATGTGAATGGTCCTCATCAGACTGACAAAGAAGGAAAAACAGAGGTGTGCAAAAGGAGGATTGTAGAGCCTGACTTAGAGGTCAAAATCCTAAAACTTCTGCATAAGGGAGCCTCAAGGAAACACTGTTAAAATAGTCGAGAAATGGTAAAGGTGAACCTAAAAATAACAGAGACAGAGTGCAACACCTTGGAAAACAGATCTTCAGGTACTTGGCCCTGGGAAAGTAGGTGGCACACAGCTGGAGATTCTTACCTCGGGATATAGTGGGTACTGTGACTCACACCAGGGGACACTTTGCGGTCGGGGCGAGCAAAGGTTTTGGGAAGGGAAAGTTTGTTGGGGGATGGGGAGAAGGAGGGAAGGGGAAACCAATGTTCACGGGTAGCTTCAAAGTACTTCTGCAGAAATATGGTCACATTTATCAGCCTCATGAAGATGCAACTAAATTACACTTAACTTAAGTCACTTCCATTGAACATTAGGGGGCTCAACACCCCCACTAAAGTGTAGGAAACTGGAAGGCCTGTTGGCTCGCTACCAACCAGATTTGCTGGCACTCCAACAAAACCCACATTCGCAGTACAGATAGGTGCAAACTGCGTCTGCGTCAATACCCTATTATTTTACAGGCAAAAGCTGAAGGGAAGGTCTCAGGAGTACTCATAGCAGTTAGGGCCGGAGCCCAAATGAACGTATTGTGCACAATGATCCATAAAGAGGGCAGGTATGTATTCACAATCCTTCAGCTGGGTTCCATTACTCTGATAGAGGTCACAATATATGCCCCCAATGTGGCTCTGGAAGGTTTTTTGAAACTTACCCTGTGGCCCTTAGTATCCTTTATGGAGGGTGAATGTTAAGACGGATTTCTGAACTCTGACCTGGTGGGCAGAGGTTCAGAAGGCCAGCATAGTTTCTTTGAATAGGGTAACCTTCTGGACAAGCCAGACCAATCAAGGTAGCATTTGCGGCTGTCATGACTAGGTCTCAGGAGGGGTGAGGGTTACTCAAAGACCTCAATGAGCACACAGAGTAAAGGACACTTACAAATCACCCCCAGTTAGGTGTAGATATATTAAAAATACAAATACATTTACTTCAAGGCCTTTCACGGTAATACTCCTAAACCAACACAGTCCTATCAATATACATATATACAAGACCAATGGAGTTTAAAGGGTTAATGCACAAAATGGGTCCACAACCTAAAAGGGGAAGGAAACGGGCAGTGTAAATAGTCTTAAGTCCCTTCTGCATCAAACACAATCCTAACTGAAAAGCAGTCCAATCCCTAAGAAGAGTGGAGCCTTTTGCTCAAATGTACATGCACTGCTGGCGCACACGGTAATGCAGATGGGCAAAACGGGGTCTCTTAAAGGGTCTGTAGCTGCTCAGGAAGGTGGGTGAGGTGAAGCAGAAAAAGTTCCCACTATTCACGGAGGGTCTCCCCAACGGGGCAGAGCAGGTTCCAGAGTTTGGGAATAGTTTGCTAGTTTGCACTAGCAGTGGAAAGGAGAGGGGCTCTCAAGGACCCGCCTGTGTGTAAAACTGGATGGATGAGCTAGGGGCCACCGGTTAGGGTTGCAATTACTCACCGACCCCGGACGCACTCCGGACCAAACTTCAGCAGTCGAGACCACTTCAGTTGCAGGTTCAAATGTGGCAATCTCGTGGCTCTGCGGCTTTTAGCGACAAAGATACAGCATTGATTCCAAAATGCGTCAGTTGCGATTTCTACGCTCCTGGTGGATGGATCAGGCCAGTTCTGCTGTAACAGGCTTCAGGGCACAGAGGACCAAAGCTCCAATGAACTTGAAAAGTTTGTCACCACAGCTGGGCGACACGGTAACTGCGTATACTCTGTTTCGGGAGCACTCACTTTACTCCAGACCTGGGAATGCTAAGTGTACGAAATGTGGCGTGAGAGTGCTGAGAACACTGAGCAGACTATGGACCAAGTGACAAGGGCCTCCTTTATATGATGGCAGTATCAGGGCAAAAGTCCTGTGCAAGCTGGTCAGCCCACTGGTTGGCCCAGGGACGCTTCCGAAAAGGCTTACTTGCAGGTTTTGATGAAGGTGCCGAGAATAGTTGGTCCCACTATTCCAATGGGTCAAAGCGTCTTCGCAGACCTTCTAGGACGATCAGATGCAGAGAGGTCCCAAAGGACAACAGCGGGCTCAGGGTGCCAAACCTTCCAGTGGGTCACCAGCGGTTCCTCGACTCGGCTTCTTAGTTTCAGGATACTTGCATCCTATCCTTTGTTCAGTGAGAACTCCAGAGATCGACATGGGATGGGTGTTTGGAGCCCTCTCTTATCCAAAATCTCCTTTGCGCCAAAATCAATAGGACCCAATGGGAGATCATACAGGCATACCATACGTGGACCAATCATAGACCACAGTGGTCCCAGGCATTCACAGCACACCAGACTCTCTGGCACCAAGGATGTGTATTGGAACTAGACAGTCTAGCCTATAACCTGGGGGCGCACACTAAAGGCATGCAAACGCCCGTGAAAGTTTGGCGCTTCATGGGAAAATGCAGGCCCAAATACGGACTAACCCGGGTTGGCTGGACTTGGGGAAGGTGAAGGGGCAAGATGGCCAAAGGACAGGACAAAGACCCTCTGGCGAGGCCATTTTGGAGCCAGGCCCCCTAATTGTGCCAAACGCGGTAACCGTGGTTTACCTGACTGGAAATGGTTAAAAATACACGAAAAGATAAGCTGCCACCAGCCCTGTCCAAAGCACATCTGCACTTCTCCTAAAAAATCCTTTGAGAATAACTAGGGTCTTTAGAAATGACAGGAAGACCCAAGTGTACTGTAGTGTAAGGTGTTTTGTGCACTTGCAACATGCAGAAAAGTTGCAACATTGACAAGGACTAAGGAAAACAAAGTGTTCCAGTACTGACTGTCTTTAAGGGCATGTCAGTTTCCCCATAACAAGTGAGCAAAAAGCCCAGAGGAGTGTAGCAGAAGGCTGTGCTCCTCTGGTAAAGTCAGACAATGGTGTTTAAACAAAGCAAAAAGTTGGGGGGTACACAACTGAAGGGAAAATTACACATTGAATGGAAATCTTTCCTAACACTCGCCCCTCCCAGACCAAGGACCGGGGGAATTTATCCACCCCTGGATGAGACTAATGTTAAATATTCTGGACAACCCATCAGCATTGCTATGTTGGACACCTGGCCTATGCTCAATAGTGAAGTCAAAGTCTTGAAGGCTTATGGACCACCTGAGCAACTTTGGATTCTCTCCCTTCATGTTCATTAGCCACTTTAAGGGAGTATGGTCAGTTTGCACAGTGAAGTGGTTCCCATAGTGGTAGGGCCTCAGCTTCCTTAGGGCCAACACAACAGAGAAGCATTCTTTCTCTACTGTGGACCATCTGAGCTCTCTGTCCTTAAGCTTGCGACTAATGAAGCCAATAGGATGTTCCATACCCTTCTCGTCTAATTGTGATAGTACAGCTCCTTTTCCAGTGTCAGAGGGATCTGTCTGCACAATAAAAGTGTTTGGTAATCAGGGGCCTGGTACAAGGAGTCATTTAAGCCATTGAAGGCCTTCCCACACTGTTCAGATCAAGTTACCTTCTTGGGTTTCTTAGGAGTTTTTAGAGCAGCCAGAGGGGCAACTATGGTGCCATAGTCTGACATGAAGTTTCAATAGTACCTGATGAGTCCTAAAAAGGCTCTCATCTGGGTTTGAGTAGTGGGGGTAGGCCAGTCTTGTACTCCTTGTACTTAACTGGGCAGAGGCAGTATCCTCCCTCCTCCTACTTCATGTCCAAGGTAGACCACTGAACATTGTCCAATCTGGCCCTTACTGGCTTTTATGGTCATGTGGGCCTTCTGAAGACCCTGCAACACAATCTTAAGGTGTTTCACATGATCCTCGCAGGTAGCACTGAAAACTGCTATATCATCCAGAGATGCAAGACAGAATTCATCCAACCCATTCAGGACATGATTCACAAGCTCCTGGAAAGTGGCATGGGCATTCTTCAACCCAAAAGGCATTAACCTGAACTGGTAAAGTCCCCCTGGTGTTGAGAAATCTGTCTTCTCCTTGGCATGTTCCGCAAGGGCTATTTACCAATAGCCTGCAGTGAGGTCAAATGTTCTGAGGTATTTGGATGCACCCAAAGTATCCATCAGCTCATCTGTGCTAGGCATGGGGTGTGCATCTGTCTTGGTGACAGCATTCAGATCCCAGTAATTCACACAGAATCTCAACTCAGAGGTGCCTGCCTTTGGAACCAAAACCACAAGGCTGGACCAATGACTACTGGAGGGTTCAAACAACCCAAGATCCAACATTTTGTTGACTTGTGTCTTAATGTAAGACCTTACTTTGATATCCTGTATCCCCTGCTTTTGGTAGGTACACGGTCTCCTGTGTCGATGTCATGTTTGCACCAAGGTGTCAAACCAGGAGACTGTGAGAAGAATGGAGAAAATTGCCTCAGCAAACCTTCACCTCTGCTTGTTCATCAGCAGTCCGATGAGGGGTCACCTGGACACCCTCAATGGAGCTATCTGAAGGACTGCCCTGGAACAGATCAGTGAGAGATTCTGACTCCTCCTCCTCAACATCTGAAGCCAGCAGCAGTGCAGCGATTTCAACTCTTGGGATGAAAGCCTTCAGTCTATTTACATGGAACACTTTTGGAGCCTGACCAGTCCTTCCAATGTCCACTAAATAGTTGACCTCACCCAGTGACTCTACCACTGTTTAAGGGCCTGACCATTTGTCCTGTAAAGCTCTATGCCTTATTTGATTAATGATCAGGACTTGCTGACCTGTTGTGAAATCAATGAGGTCAGCCTTCTGGTCATACCAATGCTTCACCCGTGCTTGTCCTGCCTTCAGTTTCTCTCTAACCAGACCCATCAGGAGTACCATTTTCTTTCTGAGCCCTAGCACATAGTCTACTACTTTGGTAGTGATGAGGGGAGGGGGCATCTTCCACCCCTCCTTGACTATTGCTAAGGGTCCCCTCACAGGGTGACCAAACAGAAGCTTAAAGGGGCTGAAGCCAACACCCTCCTGAGGTACCTCTCTGTAGGCAAACCATAAGCATGGTAATAGAAGATCACATTTTCTTCTTTGGGGCTCTTCCAGAGCCCCTATCATGCTTTTTAAGGTTCTGTTAAACCTTTCTAAGAGACCATTGTTTTGCGGGTGATATGCAGGTGAAAACCTATTGGTGACATCACATTCCTTCCACGTGGCCTGCATGTACTTTGACATAAAGTTGCTGCCCTTATCAGACACAACTTCTATAGGGAAGCCAACCCTAGTATATATGCCAAATAAAGCTTTTGCAGTTGACTTGGCAGTCACAGCCTTCAATGGGATGGCCTCAGGATACCTGGTGGCATGGTCGACCAGCACCAGGATAAACCTATTGCCTGAGGATGTTTGGGATTCAAGGGGACCAACAATGTCGATCCCTACCCTCTCAAATGGTACTCCCACAACTGAGAGTGGTACCAATGGAGCTTGGATTGTTGTGCCACTTTTTCCAGTTATCTGGTAGGTGGACCAACACCTGCAGTGACTTGCTACTTGCACTCCCATCTTGGGCCAGTAGAAATGCATGGATAACCTTTGTTTGGTTCTTTTGTTGCCAAGGTGACCAGCAATGGGCACTTCATGTGTCAGCTGAAGGAGGAAGTGTCTTACAGCAAGGGGAACCACCAGCCTCCCATGGTCTCCTTCTGTAGACTCTGTAAGCTCACTTTAAAGGAGCCCATCTTCCCAATAAATCCTATGCTTCCCAAGAGGTTCACCTCCAAGCTGGGAGCAGACATGTCTCCTTAGGCGTTCCAGAGTTGGGCACTCACGTTGGCCCCTACTAAATTCAACCCTGTCAGGACCACCTTCTACTAACAAGTCTTGTAGTTCAGGATGGTCATTGGGATTAAACACTTCAGGTAACACCTCTACCTCATCAGGTCCAGGTGTTGGACCAACTACCTCCCACCTCAGTGGTAGGCGAGTTAGGGGGAATATTTTCTTTCCCTCTTCTGTCTTTCTTGACTCTTTTATCCTTCGGTTTCCCCTTTGGCTTGGGCAAGGCAGTGGAGTTGGCCAGTGCAGCCCTTGTTTGTGACCTTATGCAGGGTCTCTTTGTTGTGTCTCCCACAAGCCCTAATGCACTGAGATAATTCCCCAGCAAGACCTTGCATGGGACCTCTCTCTGAATGCTCACTGAAATCCTGACCACTGTACCATTTATAGTAAGATTTACAGGCATAACTGGGAACTTGAGAGGTGGGCCATCAGCCAACTTAGTGGGTAACAGAGGAGCTCTGGCAACTTCTTCTGAGTCTAGCAAGGTAGAATCCACTACAGATCTGCTGAACCCACTGTCCCTAAGGGCAGGAGTACCTACTCCATTAATCAGCACACTGTCCTTAAAGTAGTGCGTGGTATTAGCAGGAATTTTAGCATACGCGTCTGAGACTTTAGGCTCCCAGGAACCCAGGGAAACTAAAACTACCTCAGAATCTATCCCACTGGGGAAGGAGTCTGAGGAGAAGGATGCCCCTGTAATCTGGTCTTCCTCATAGGAGGAGAAGGCCAGATTAGCAGAGTGGACCCCCAAAGTGTTGACCTTACATCTGGGATCCCCCTTCACATGGTCACTCACTCCACAAGCCACACAAGATCCACTGGATCTTGGGATATAGGGAGGCTTACTCTAACTAGAGTTCTGTTTTGGAGGATAACCTCCACTACCCTGTGTGTTCTCTTGTGACTTACCCTTACATTTCTTTTTGTGGCTCTTTTGGGAGGATGTTTTATCAGATCCCCCACCCTCCTTATGTGTGGACTTTTCCCCCTCCTCCTGCTTACCAGGATGAGTCTTGTCCTTATGGGACACGCTATGTGACACCCACAAATGTGCTGCTATGGCCAGCTTCTTAGGATCTAACTCATTTGAATTTGCCAAATGCTGCTTAAGCTCAGCGGAACAAGATGCAAAAATGTGTTCAAACATGACAAGACATATCATACCCTCAAAGGTGGAGACCTTATGGCCTTCAGCCCAGTCAGTCAAGTTTTTCAAAGAATCAGTCACAATATGACACCCAAGTACTTCCTTCTTTCTTTTTGTACTCTTTGAACCTCTTCAAGTATTGTGCCGGAGTCTTCTCAAACTTTAAGATGAGAGTTTGCTTCAACATTGCAAAATCTACTCTTTCAGCTTTTGACATTTCCATAATAGCACTGCAGCCAGAATGGGGTAGTCTGCTGAGCAACCATGCAATCCTATCAGCATTTACAACCTCTTGAGCTTCACATGTATACTCAAATGCATTGCACCAGTCCATAATGTCATTAATCTCATCATACACACTGAGTAGATCTTAAGAAATATTGGATGAGAGGAGGACCCAGACCCATGTCCAGATCCCCTGGATGCATTTCAAATTTGAAGCTTGGCCAGTTCCAACAGGTGATCCCTGTCCTTCTGTTTTTCTACCTGCTCTATCTTCAGCTTAGCCATGTGAAATTCAAGCTATTTCTGCCTAAACAGCAGCTCTTGCTTCTTGAATATCTTTATGGCCTCAGCTTCAGAGCTTGCAGAGGAAGCATTGGACATTGCATCATCCAGGTCTTCATGGGCACCATGGATGAGGGCAGCGACAGAACTGTAAGTTCTGCCAGTGGGAGTAGCCCCACCTCCTTCTGCACTCTCATCTGAGGCTATGTCACTGAGTTGCAACTGAGAGATTGTTAATCTATGTCCATTTATGTCTCCCCATTTCATTACAATGCAGAACCAAACAGAGGTACCCCCTTTCACCACTACGGTATGCACTACACCTGGAACCACTACTCGCTAAGGTTAGACCAACAGATGCTATCCAGGTAATTGATTCTGGGGGTGTCTCACACAAAACTATGGCTTACACAGACAACATGCTTCTTCTGGTCTTAGATCCCTTAGACGCATTACAAGTGGCTACAAGAGACTTTGCGAGGTTCGGGACGGTCACAGGCCTAAAAATAAATGAAACCAAATCAGAAATTCTGAACCTATCCCTCCCTCCATTTGATGGCCACGCTCTACGATTGCACACACAATTCAGTTGGGTGCAAAAGGGGATTAAATTGCTCGGGGTGACCATAACCTCCACAACAGACAGGTTATTTGAAGCTAACTATCCCTTTCTGTTGAAAGGAATCAAAACTCAGTTATTAAATTGGGGTCCCCTAACTATCTCCTGGCTGGGTAGAATCAATTCTGTAAAAATGGTCACACTGCACAAAGTCTTGTATATATTTCATGCATTACCAATTTGTGTCCCGGGCACATTCTTTCAGAAGCTGCATAGGGTCATCTCTGCATTCATGTGGCATAATAAAGCTCTGAGGTTAGGTTTAAGTATGCTAATGATCCCTACAGAAAACAGCGGACTAGGTCTCCCTGAATATTTTGAAATATTACCATGCAGCTGAAATCCGGGTTCTCAAAGATTGGTGTGCGGGAGAGACAGGGAAAAGATGGGTACAGATGCAGCGGGCACTGGGTGGCCCTCAGTTAGGAGGAAACCTGTGGTTTCCAAAATGAGACCGACCCCCTAATATGCACACAAGCGTGATTACGAACCTCGATGAGGAAGTCTGGGATATAGCAGTCAAGAAATATCAACTGACGACGTTTCCCTCCCCTCTTACACCTTTATTTTTCAATCTGCAATTTGCTCCTGGTCTCAAAACGAATGCATTTATCGAATGGAAACACATGAGTTGTAATAGAGTGAGAGATGTGTTTCAGGGGAATGACTCTAAATCTTTTATACAATGTAAACAGGTACTTGGTCCTCGGGAAACTAGTAGATTCCAATATTTTCAGGTCAGACACTGGACGCTAGCTCCACCAGTCAGGCAGGTGGCAGAAAGAGGTCTCACAACTTTTGAAAAATGTGTGACATGTAACCCAGGAAATAAATCCCTTATTTCAAGTATACACAACTTTATGGCTGACACTAACCCTAAGACATTACTGAGATATAAACAACGTGGGCATCTAACACTGGGGGAGGTGGTGCTGGAGGGAGAATGGTATACATTATGGAAAGAAATACCCAAACTTACTAGGTCGATTCAAGTCAGAGAATGTTGTTATAAATTAATGACACAATAGCACTACACACCAGCTCGTTTATGGAAAATGAATCCTTCTATTTCGGGTAAATGCTGGAGAGGGTGTGGAATGGTGGGAGACTGGAAGCACATTTGGTGGAGTTGCCCAGGGCTGGTACATTATTGGGAAGAAGTTAACAAATATATGATTCAAATATTTGGTCTACAGGAACCCATGACTCTGAGATCCTGTTTTCTGGTGGTTCTTGAGGAGAACGTGGGACAAAGTCCTAAACAAACATCTAAAGCCTTCGCCATATTACAATTGGCAGCCTTATTGGTGATTGCTCAAAAGTGGAAGTCGAAAGAACCGCCTCACATTAGCAAATGGTTCTCTAAAGCCTGGAACATTTTGGCACTAAAATGGTTTACATACTCTATACAAGGGGAACATTCTAACTTCGCCAAAGCCTGGAACATAGTGTTGAACCTTTTGCAAAATGACTATGATGCTGTTTATTGCCCACAGAAATTTTTTTTATTGGGAATTGCGTGAATGTGCAGATGTTGCTTGAACTCATACTGTGGCGTATTGCATGGTCTCTGCTTTATGGCAGGCACAGTGGGAGGGGTGATTTTGGTGGTTTGGAGTCGAAGGGGATAGGGAAGGGATGAATAATTGTTGTTAACACAAAATGCCAATACAAATAACAAAAAAATACTCCTGTCGGACTATGTTTAAAGTCCGCCTCGGAGTGATCTCTTTTCAAACCGAGGCTACAGCCATTTGCGGCCTGGTGCTGCTGCCCTCATCCCCGGCGTGCGTATGACGTTCATGAGTCTGTCTTAAGGTGAGACATGCACCACGTGTGCTCTGTTCCCACTGTGCCGGGCTGATTGCAAAACCAGCAGCCAGCTGCCAGCCCGCCACCCTCATCCAAATCCCAGGTAAGCCTATAGTTGCAGTAGAGACTCGAGCTCTTGTGCCTGCGCCCAGGCATGGTGGCAGCCACCTGATTTCCAGCCTCCTTCATGTGGCCTCAGTAGGTCCCCCTGGTTCAACGCGGAGCTCCCGCCAGCAGCGCCGCCTCCTCAACCGCAACTTGGAATCATCAGGTGAGTGCAGCTTCTCCAGCAACGCATTGTCGACGTACGATGCATGTTTTCCAAAAAACATATGTTCCCAATAACAACTCTCTGCGACTATAAGGCTCATGTTTTGCAAGGAAACTGCATGCTTGTTGTTCTATATTGGTAAGGGCTCAGTGGGATCTGCATGCAGCGTGACCTCACATGTTTCACTATTGATGAGGCCCTATTGTATCCTTTACGGAATCTATGCATGGCCTTGCAATAGCACCTGATGGTAAAGCGCTTAGTAGCTGAACCCTTCCTGGGTGAAGTGCTCCATAAAAGCGTAATCTTTTCTGCCCCATTGCATCTGTGTTCCATACAGCTTGCATGTGTCCCGCCAGTATGCAGCTGTGTCCTGGGATCATTTTAGGATATCCCATTTGCCAGCTATATTCTTCTATTTCAGCAGCACTATGAATGTATTCTGCCTAGGGTCCGCTCCAGTGGTCTTCTATTGAATTTCTAGGCCATCTCAATTCGACTACAGTCTAGAATGTTCATTTCTCTCTGCCTTCTGGCTCGGCTTGGATATAGTTGTCAACTTTAACCTATGTATCCTGGGTACATTCTGGTCCATTTAGATGCCAGCTGTATTCTGTTCCGTTTCTGGACTTTGTTCTGGTTGCATTCGGTTCCCGTTGCAACTGCATTACGTTCCTGTACTGTCACAGCGTGAGTTTGTTATTGTTCCACTGCAGTCGTGTTGTATTCCTGTTATGGCTTCTGTTCACTTTTCTGTGTGTGCTATAATCTGTAGAGTCTCTTCCCACAATTCGAGCTGTCGTCTGTTCCGGCGCAGTGACTCGCCTGTCTCCTCTAAAGGCCCGCGCACACGCCCGCCTACCCACCCGCCCGCAAACTAAAGATCTAAGTTTAATGTCCTAGAATTCACAAATGCCACCAATCCCATACCAGGGTACGACTTGAGCGTGGCATCCTCCTGGAGCAACAGTACTAGCCGAGAAGTAAAGTGGCGACTTCAGGGGCGCATTTTTCCAGAGAAAAGGACACCCGCAGCTACAACTACATCTAATACACAAGTCTGACTGAATAAGCGCCAGACGCAGCCCGAAATGTTACGTTATGTTTTCTCTGCAAACATTCAGCATGTGTATACGAGGGAATTCTGTAAACCTAAAGGATAGTAGCAGCAGTTGTAACAGGATATTAACTAGCAAAGCAACAATATCCCAAAAAGCTTGGATTTCTTTTGCCCAGGGCTCGAAAGAACTGTAACCCCACTCTCTGGCTCCATCCACCCAACACCCTTTATCTCCCCAGACACCTTACACCACTCTACCCCCTCTATTCCTCCATCATCCACATTACCCCCTCTCCCTATCCCCTCTCTTGCTACCTCTCACACCCTCTCATTATTTCTTCCCCTCTCACTCTCACCCATTCCCGCTCACATTTCCTCTTGCTCATCATCATCGGCACCCTCTGTCAATGGCTTCCTCCCTTGCTCCATTCCCCTTCTCATTCTATTGCACACCTACACCCCTTATCACATTCCGCTTTGAAACTTTGCACACTTCTCCTTTTACCCTGATGCCTATAAATGCAACATGCAAAAAACATCAGTAAACGCCAAAACTATTGGCTTTGTCAATGCTTGTTCTATTTTGGTGGCCTTCCAGGCACCTACCACTCTAACAACAGGATCAATGATTTGTGCTAAGTCACAACTGTAAGGAACTCATGGTGACAACAGTATAGACAGACACAGGTGATCACAGTTCAAGGGCGTTTATTGAACTATTAGTGGAGGTTGGAAAAACGCCTAAGCCAAACCTAGATCTAAGATGGGAGCAAGCGTCGACCATCAAATGAAAACAAGGCAGTCCTTGTAGCGTTGAGTCAAAATAAAAGGCCTATGCAAAGAAAAACCTATTGCCAATTCCTTACGCTAAATACGAAAGAGTTTGCGATAGTTTTCAAGGAAAGAAAGAAGTCTTCTCCAATAATAAGTCAGGATGCAGTAGCTTGGATCTCCCTTGCCCACGTTTTCTGCACGGGACAAGGTGGGTCTACTGAGCACATGTTCTGAAACCTTGATGGTCGTGCAGATTATGTGATACCTCCGTCCCCAAGCACCCCACAGGGAGAATGTAATCACTGCATGTGGAGTCTTTGCGGCCACAGGTGAGTGGTAGGACGTTGTGGTGGAACCAGGAACTGCCGAAGAGACCCCTTGAACGCTGCAAGGCAATAGGCAAGTAATCAAGCAGTGCAAAATAGGCAAACTGAATATACAGGTGATATAAACACTGCTTACCTAAGGATGTGTATGAACTGGCAACGAAGGAGTAAAAGGGGCTTGGCACCAGATAGGAGACCTGAAAGGGGTCTTTAATGACAACCAATGGACCGGGTTATGTTGCATTCTGGTAGGACCCAATCGAGTGGCGAACCATGGAAACACACACACCAGAATCAACAGGAGTCAATCCACGTGGTATCCGTTGAAGTAAAATCCGTAGGGAAAACCATAAGCAAAGTCCGGATCAATAGGGGAAAAGCAATCGAAAGGTCCAAGGCGACGTAACAATTCAGGGGCAGAGTCCAGAAACAAATCCAAAGAAGCGGTCTGTAGTCGTAAGTACCAAAATTACCAGTAGAATCCAAAGCGCCACGCAGTACATTAATAAGCAGCTGAGAAGCACCATTTCCGAGTTCTCAGAGGGCTTTATACAAAACAGCAGTCACATGACAGGCCCATGAAGCCACGGTCGACGTGCAGGAGAGTCACGTGATACTGGCTGCTGATCACGTGACAACTAGTCCGTCTTGCCGTGACGATTGCGCCGATAGCGGCGCCAGAGGAAAGGGTACCTCCATTTCAGTTGCCAGAGGAGAGAGGGCCGATAAACGCCTGGAGTACCAAGCGTACTGGTAGGGAACTGTTGCCTTTGCCTGTGGAGACGTGTGTGGGTATGTGAGTGATTGAGGTTCTGTTGGGTTGCGAGTGACTGTGGGTTGTTCCCTGCATCAGTGTGAACCCTGGTGGACGTGACAGAGCCCCCCCTCAAAGGCCCACGACCCCGTGGGCTGGAGGGATTGTCCCTATGAAAACGGGAAACCAGCAGAGGGGCTTGGACATCACAGGAAGGGACCCAGGAGCGATCCTCAGGACCGTAACCTAACCAATCCACTAGATAAATGAGCCTACCCCTGTGCAAACGGGAACCCAGAATAGCACTGATCTCGTAGACATCCGGGGAAGACAGAGAAACAGGGGCAGGCGGTACAAGGAGACGGGTAGGAGCAGGGCAAGGCTTGAGTAAGGAAGTGTGGAAAACAGGGTGGATGCGCCAGGAGGGAGGAATAGAGAGGCGATAAGCCACAGGGTTTAGAACCTTGGCGACCCGGTAAGGGCCAACAAAACGAGGCAATAGTTTGCGTCAACCGGGAATACGAAGATGACGTGTCGACAGCCAGACACGGTCGCCCACACGGTAATTAGGGGCTTCCGACCGTTTGTTGTCAGCCTTAGTTTTCATTGCTGACTGGGCCTCACGTAAATGGACAAGGTAACTAGATCATGTATGCTAACTAGATCCCGGGCACAGGTGTTGGCAGCAGGGGTTGCAGAGGCAAAATCGGGAAGAGGCAATGTACGTGGATGTTGGCCGTACAATGAGTAGAATGGGGAAAAGCCAGTAGACGAAAGTTGTGAATTGTTGTAGGCAAATTCCGCAAGGTGGAGTAAACGAAGCCAGGAGTCCTGATATTGGAGGGTCAAGCATCGTAAATATTGTTCGAGGGCCTGGTTTACTCTTTCGGTCTGACCATCACTCTCTGGGTGGTAAGCTGAGGAGTAGTGTGTATCAATACCCAGGAGTTTAGTAAGTGCCTGCCAAAACCGGGATGTGAATTGTGTACCACGGTCTGAGATTATGACCTGCGGTAAGCCAAACAGACAAAAAACGGACTCAAAAAACAACCGGGCTAGGGTTGGAGCCGACGGTATCCCGGTACAGGGTATAAAACGGGCCATTTTTGTAAAGGAATCAACTACAACCCAGATTGTATCATAACCTCGTCTGCGGGACAGGTCTGTGATGAGGTCCATCGTAACTGTATGCCAGGGCTTGGGAGGAGTAGGCAAAGGGTGGAGTAAGCCTAACGGACGGCCCCTACGTGATTTACTTTGTGCACATATTGAACATGTGTTTACATAGTGTTCGACGTCACGCCTCATTGACGGCCACCAACACCAACGTTGCAATAGTTCTAGGGTGCGATGTTGTCCCGGGTGACCATTGATGGCGGCGTCATGAGACTATGCAAGCGCCTGGTTTCGTACCTCACAAGAGGGAAGAAACAGTTTCCCTTGGATGAAAGGCAAACCCGCCTGAAGTACCACATCCCATTCTGTCAAAGCATTCGGGTGATCGGAAACCCATTGTTTAATGATGGAGATCATGGGAGGGGACGGGGTACACACACAAATGACATGGCCCGTGTCTAGTATGGTATCAGGAAACTGAGACAGGGAATCCCCCCCAGGCGAGCGAGAGAGAGCATCCGCTTTACCATGGGTGATGCCAGGTCTGTGCTTCACCACGAAATCGTAGGCGGCAAAGAACAAGTGCCAACGGACCTGTCTACTGTTTGAACATTTTAGGCTGGCCAGATCCTGTAGGTTCTTGTGGTCGGTGTAGACCACGGTCTGATGCTTAGCCCCCATAAGATGGTGTCGCCATATTTGAAGTGCGTACTTGATGGCTAGTAATTCTTTCTCAGTGACCGTGTAATGGGACTCTGCTGATGTCCATTTTCGTGAATGGTGTGCCACCGGATGCAGACGACCGGTGGTCGGGCAAGGCTGTGACAGAACGGCCCCCATGGCAAAGGAGGATGCATCAGCTTCTAGGATAAACGGAAGGTCCGGGTTAGGGTGTTGTAGGACTGGGGCCGTGGTGAACCTGTTTTTAAGTGTTTCAAAGGCATGTTGTTGCTCATGCGACCAAGAAAACGGAACAAGAGGACTAGTCAAGGATGTAAGCGGGGATACAATTGATGAAAAACCGGCGATAAATCGCTGGTAAAAGTTGGCAAAACCAAGAAAGGTTTGAAGCTGTTTTAGAGCAGATGGGACGGGCCATTCAGTGATCGCACGGACCTTAGACCGGTTCATGGACAGGCCCCCAGGTGTTATGTGGAAGCCCAGAAAATCCACCTCATTGGTATGAAAGATGCATTTTTCTGGTTTGGCAATCAGGTGATTACTTTTTAGGCGGGACAACACTTCCTTGACATGGAGTATATGCTCCTCCAGAGATGACGAAAAGACCAGGATGTCATCCAAATAGATCACTACATAGACATCAAGGATATCTGTGAATATTTCGTTGACAAAACGCTGGAACGTCGCAGGGGCGTTACAAAGCCTGAAGGGCATTACCAGGTATTCGAATAAACCCTGTCGGGAACAGAATGCCGTCTTCCACTCATCTCCCTGACGTATACGGATCAGGTTGTAAGCCCCCCGCAGATCTAGTTTGGTGAAGATGGTAGCCCGTGACAACCCGTCCAGCAGCGTGGAGATGAGTGGAATCGGATATCTGTTCTTAATGGTAATGTTATTCAATCGTCTATAATCGACAAAAGGGCGTAAATCCCCCTCTCTTTTAGGTACAAAGAAGATAGGGCTAGCAGCAGGGGAACAAGAGGGTCTGATATGACCTAACTTTAGTGCTTGCTGGATGTATTCCTTCAATACCTTCTCCTCGGATTGTGACAAGGAATAAACCCTACCCTTTGGAATCATAGCATTCGGTACCAAATCTATGGGGCAATCATAAGGTCTGTGTGGTGGCAAACCTTCGGATGTGGCTTTATCGAAGACCGTTAAGTGTTTGTGATATTCGATGGGAATGCTGGTTATCACTGCCCCCACGGTGTGTGCTGTGGGGACGTCAGGTGCACTGTCAACGATATGGGAAGCGGCCATAGCGCTGAGGAGACTGGCGGGAGAGGTGGTCGAGTCGGGTTCCGATAAACAGAAATGTTGGCAAATGTCTGATTCGAAAACTACCTGTCCTGTTCCCCAATTGAGTAAAGGGTTGTGTTGCCTCAACCAGGTAATCCCCGATATTATACCAAACTGTGGAGTAGTAATGAGGTCAAAGGACATGGTTTCTTTGTGGATATCTTGGATTATTACTTCTAATGGTGCGGTTTGGTGGATGATTGGACCAGAAGCAAGATTGGTCCCATCCACCGCTTGCACGGGTTCTGGATGTGTCTTCTTAATCAATGGTAGATTGAGCTGTTGTGCTAGTGAGATGTCAATGAAGCACCCAGATGCTCCGGAGTCAATCACCAAATGTACAGGATGGGTGATTTCCTTGGTGGGTTTTAACACTGCTTGAACTACTATGGGTCTAATGGGACCAAAAGTCGGTTCAACGGGGGTTGTTGAAGTGCTCGTCCGTACCCCCGATGTTAAGAGTGAGCCTTCTGAAAACCCGTAGTTTTATTCTTAGGTCGGCGGGGACACTCTTTCACATAATGCCCATTTATTCCGCAGTAAAAACAGGCGTTGTCCGTCCTCCTGCGTTCCCGTTCGACCTGAGTTATGGGACTCCGAATCCCGCCTATTCGCATGGGTTCTGAAGTAGTGGTTGCAGGTGTCAGGCTTGGAGAGGAATGATTGAAATGACCAGCCTCGATCATGCGCTCGGTCTTACGGGCGTCCACCTGAAGGGTTAGATCAACTAGGTCTGAAAAGACAGAGGGAAGGGATGGTACCACTGACAATGTGTCTTTCATTGCATTACTAAGACCTCTGTAAAACACTACCGCCTTTTTTTCTTCGGGCCATGAGGTTTCCGCGGAAAGTTGATTGAAGTGGGTAATGTATTCAATCAGTGATTGTCTACCTTGCGTAAGGTCCAGGAGTTCTAGATCCCGTGATTGGGCCTTATACTTGGTGTCGCACACCTTTGCCATCTCTGTGACTAGGAGATCGAAATCATACAAAGCAGGATGATTGTTTTCCATGAACGGGTTTGCCCAGGTCGCCGCCACACCAGACAAATGGGAGAGAAGAAAGGCAGCCTTGGTCACTGAATCGGGGAAAGCCTGAGGTTTACATAAGAAGTGTAGCTTGCACTGGTTAATGATAGTGCGTTATTTCCGGGGGTCACCCTGGTATCGTTCAGGAGCCGCAAGTGGAAATGAGGTCGAAAGGAATACTGGGGTAGATGTTGTGGGAGGCGTGGGTGGTGGCAGGACTTGGGGGCCAGGGTCACCTAATTCCGCATCTGCGGGTAACGGGTGGTGTGCACTTTGCAGAGTGTCCAGACGATGATGAATCGCGGCTGTGGCTGCGGCCATGTCGGTCCTAAGAGCCGCAACCGCCTGCATTAGAGCGGTCACAGGGTCCCCGGCAGAGGGATCCATAATCTGGACGACCAAGAGGCTTCTCAGTCTGTTCTGAAACCTTGATGGTCGTGCAAATTATGTGATACCTCTGTCCCCAAGTACCCCACAGGCAGAATGTAATCACTGCCTGTGGAGTCTTTGCAGCCACAGGTGAGTGGTAGGTCGTCGAGGTGGAACCAGGGACTGCCGAAGAGACCCCTTGAACGCTGCAAGGCAATAGGCAAGTAATCAAGCAGTGCAAAATAGGCAAACTGAATATACAGGTGATATAAACACTGCTTACCTAAGGATGTGTATGATCTGGCAACAAAGGAGTAAAGGGGGCTTGGCACCAGATAGGAGACCTGAAAGGGGTCTTTAATGACAACCAATGAACCGGGTTATGTTGCAGTCTGGTAGGACCCAATCGAGTGGCGAACCATGGAAACACACACACCAGAATCAACAGGAGTCAATCCACGTGGTATCCGTTGAAGTAAAATCCGTAGGGAAAACCATAAGCAAAGTCCGGATCAATAAGGGAAAAGCAATCGAAAGGTCCAAGGCGACGTAACAATTCAGGGGCAGAGTCCAGAAACAAATCCAAAGAAGCGGTCCGTAGTCGTAAGTTCCAAAATTACCAGTAGAATCCAAAGCGCCACGCAGTACATGAATAAGCAGCTGAGAAGCACCGTTTCCGAGTTCTCAGCTTGCTTTATACAAAACAGCAGTCACATGACAGGTCCATGAAGCCACGGTCGACGTGCAGGAGAGTCACGTGATACTGGCTGCTGATCACGTGACAACTAGTCCGTCTTGCCGTGACGATTGCGCCGATAGCGGCGCCAGAGGAAAGGGTACCTCCATTTCAGTTGCCAGAGGAGAGAGGGCCGATAAACGGCTGGAGTACCAAGCGTACTGGTAGGGAAATGTTGCCTTTGCCTGTGGAGTCGTGTGTGGGTATGTGAGTGATTGAGGTTCTGTTGGGTTGCGAGTGACTGCGGGTTGTTCCCTGCATCAGTGTGAACCCTGGTGGACGTGACAGCACACCACACACTCAAGCTTTCCCCAGCACAAGCTGACAGTTCCACTCCAGCTATCAGGTTCTCCAATGGGTTAAAGAAGTCTCTTGCCCTCGAGGGCCTGGTAGTTCCAACAAACAAGTACATGAATAAGCAGCTGAGAAGCACCGTTTCCGAGTTCTCAGCTTGCTTTATACAAAACAGCAGTCACATGACAGGTCCATGAAGCCATGGTCGACGTGCAGGAGAGTCACATGATACTGGCTGCTGATCACGTGACAACTAGTCCGTCTTGCCGTGACGATTGCGCCGATAGCGGCGCCAGAGGAAAGGGTACCTCCATTTCAGTTGCCAGAGGAGAGAGGGCCGATAAACGCCTGGAGTACCAAGCGTACTGGTAGGGAAATGTTGCCTTTGCCTGTGGAGTCGTGTGTGGGTATGTGAGTGATTGAGGTTCTGTTGGGTTGCGAGTGACTGCGGGTTGTTCCCTGCATCAGTGTGAACCCTGGTGGACGTGACAGCACACCACACACTCAAGCTTTCCCCAGCACAAGCTGACAGTTCCACTCCAGCTATCAGGTTCTCCGATGGGTTAAAGAAGTCTCTTGCCCTCGAGGGCCTGGTAGTTCCAACAAACAAACACAAAGTTCTGATCTACGAACACCTTGGGAGATGGATTCACCTATGGGTCCCCCTCTTCTGAGCGCAGACCTCTCAGTACACTTTTGGGTGATGGTTTCACCCCTGGTTTCCCCTCTTCTGGGCGCCTTCCCTCAGTCTTTTTCAACTACTTCTACAAATGCATTTGGGGGACAGATTCACCCCTAGGTCCCCCTCTTCCGGGTGCAGACCTCTCAGACTCTTTGGTGACGGCTTCACCCTTGGGTCCCCCTCTTCTGGGCGCTGACCCTTTTCAATTGTATTGCGCTGATCCTTTTCAATTGTATTTCACAAAAACCAAATAACAGTTCCTTCTCTTGATGGGTTTTGGGTGATGACTTCAGCCCTGGATCCCCCTTGTTCGGACTCAGACCTGTCTCGACTTTTGGCCTCCCTCCACCCGGTTCACAATGGCTCTCAACAAATCTTCTGCTCTCGTTCTCATGCAAAGTCTTTTCAACAGTTCGCTGTGAACCTCTTTTTATTGGGTTCACCTGATCAGGGTGATAATGGCTCACCCCTCGGACCCCATCTTCTGGACGCAGACTTCTCTCAAAAACGTTTTTTTAAACAGTTCCGGTGGACATCTCTTAGCCGGGTTTCCCTTTGTCAATGCAGTTTCTCTGGACTTTAGACTTTGCCTCCTTCTTGTTAGCACCCCTCTTTGGGTTCACATTCACTTTCAATGTTCACAGGATTCACTTCCCGTTTTACTTCTCAACTATTTGTTGATCAAAGTCTTTCGATTGTACAGGGATTTTGCTAGACCTCCTGTATGACCACTTTGACCTCTTTTGGCGGCTCTCCTTACGGCCTTCTGTTTTCTGTAGTTTCACTCAGATGGGGCTTGACCAGCATTCCTCGGAGCAACACAAACGTGGTGCCGTTCCCTCTTCAGCTGGTCTCCCCTCAACACTTTTACAGTTCCTTGAACTTAGCTCAACTTGCCACTTTGCGACTTTCATTCACCACAGCACGGCTCTTATCTGCTCTCCCCTCGTCTCACCGGCTGTGATGAACAGCTTGGCTTTCTTCATAGCTGGAGTCAAGGCCGGTACCACGGTAGCAGGAGTTTCCTTCGCTCCCACTTATCGGCGTATGCTCGCCCCATGTACCTTTGACATCTGCTGCAAGATACTTGTGCTATTCTTCGCGGTCTTATCTCCTCTTCCAAGAAAGTTCTGAGGGCCTGGGTTTAAAAAGGCAAGGTCGTTTTTCTACTCATCTCCCTCTCAATTCCCGACACCTTTCTCTTTCTCTTGAACTGCCGTGCCTGGTTAGCTGTGTCGTCGTGCTGTCTGCCGTGCTCTTCCTGTGCTGGCGTGCTCCACCTTTTATCCCTGTAGGGAAAGAAAGGGCCGTCGGGTCTGTGTAATTCAGGTTAATTGCTTGATTTTGCCTGGCCCTTGTGTCAGGACATGTCAGGTAAACAGTTTTATTATAAGTACATTGTCTTTCATGAGGTAAAACAGTGTTCATGTTGGAAAAGGAAAGGGTTTCAGAGGGTTTTTGGGATTAGTAACTGTTGGTCACTTTCGACTGTGAGTCTGAAAAGTGACAATCAGAGGGACGGGATTTGTAGGTTTTGCAGGGCAAACAGGAATAGTTGGGACCGTAAAATAAACAAAGGGGATTGTAGGAACTGTAGTACTGTATATTAGCAGGTTGGGAGTGTGGAAAATAAGAATTAGAGGGACGGGAAGAAGAATGATTGGGAGTATTCGGATAGGAAACAGGAAAACAAGGATTCTGAGAAAGATGGTTTCCTGGTGCATTAGGGTTTGGGCTCCTAGTTGGTTTACCAGGGGTGTAGGGGTGATTGGATTTTATTAAGGGAGCTTCTTTGGGTGGAAGGGATGTAGAAGTGGAATAACCAAGGAAAATCTCAGGGACTTCGTCCCCCTCACATTCCTCCTCTGTATAATACTGTGTCTCACCTTGGATATTCCCCCTAGCATAACCCCGGTCTTCCTCGCCCAGTGATTCTCCCCCACTGGTCCACCCTCAGGAACTAGATACAACAGTGATGCCTGTGTCCTGGCCATCTGGAAAAGGGAATCCTGGGCTCTACATGGGAGAATACCCTTGGGGTTCTCATACAAACCTCAAAGAGTATTATTTTACATACTATAGAAAACGAGGGCAGATCCCCACATGGTCCTGAATGCTTAGTAGTTTTGTCTATAAGGTGGCACATTAGCTCCACCTATAAGGCCTAACAAAATCATTGGCGTACAGCTAATGAGAGATGGCATATGAGGATGGACACAATGCTTGAGGTGTTATTTGGGTATTTACCACCCATTGACTGCCCATGGACATGCTAATCCCTGTGGCCATTCCTGCCTACTTCCTGCCCCATCTCGCCCAAAACTCACTCTCCTGGGCTCTTTTTGAGCTAATTTTATCAAGCTTTAAAATCAAGCTTTACACTCAAAGTGCCTGCCTGGGTTTTTACCAAAGCAGTCTTCTGAGAGCTAATGTTTAAATGGTGCTATAAACCCTCTACTGGTGTTATGAAAATGACTTAAGAAGGTCTACCTTTAGCCACTTGATTTATAAGCAGTATGTGTGTTCTTTGCTGAAGCACTGTTAAAAACAAGCATCAGCAAAGCCAACTGTTTCACCCTGTTATAGGTGTTTTCCAGGCACTGCTATCATATGGCCATGTGGGTGCATCATTTTTAAGCTGCTACCTTTAATGACCAGTTAGTACCAATACGCAATGCCTGGCAAATACCTTTCCCACATCTACACAAAAGCCCAAACTGTTTACATTTTCAATGCTTGTTTTTCTATTTGAAAGTATGGCTGCTCAGAATGGGGTGAGCAAGCCCCTACCGGCATAGTTGTCACGGAAGCACTGGCACCATTAGCAACAATGCCAGTATTTCTGTGTCCCCATTTCCATGGAAATGGCGAGTAACTGTTTGCCCCTGCACTTGTGGTATCCCTATGGCACCGGGATATATGGAGGTAGAAACAGTGTTACAGGGTTTGGCAGCAACACACTGGTAGCACCAGCGGGTTACTGCCAACCTCGTAATGAGGCCCAAGGTCTTCTTGCACAGGCTGGACTTCCAATCGATAAGACTATTGCAGGATCATGTTCATTCCTGTGCCAAACATACAACACAGTTAGGAACACAACAGTGGTGATGAGGTGGTTGATCTTCTACCCATAGCTTAAACATGGCAGAAGGGGGTGCTTTGGTAGCAGTGGCAGCACCCCATAGGTAACTGTAGGCTTCTTCAGTGGCTTGCATCCCTCATACCTGCCTCACACCTCATTGGCTTTGAATGCGCCCAGATAGAAGTTATGGATGGAGAGATTCTCCAATTATAAGGAGACTATCAAGAAGACTGTAGTTTTTAATGTATGATCCATGCATGCAAAACATATTTTGACCAGAAAATGTAGGCCCATGATGAAGTAAGCAGTTTGGCTACATTTGGGCTAGTCCCAACACCATTTGGGCTATACATGGGTTTCCTTTTCTGGCAATCCAGACCCTACTTGGCAACTATCCCAGAATCACTGTCTATGGGACAGAAGCACTCCAAAGAGAGGGCATGGAAAACGAGACACCAGGGGCCTCATTACGAGTTTAGAGGTAGCCATGCCCTTAATAAGGGCATGGCTGCCTCCGAACTCGGGTCCGGGTCTGTGGTCCCTGAATGCGGAAATACCGTGCCATTCCAACCTTGGAGGACCCGGTATTTCCCCATTCAGGGAACACATCCCCATTCCCATTTGAGCCCCCATAGGGAGAGCGAAGGAAGAGACGAAGAGAAAGGTCTTGAGGAGTTTCCGGAACTTAAGAAGGTCAGGCACAAGACGGAGGGTGGCAGGGCGGCTATTCCAGAGGGAAGCATCTGCTGAGTATAAGGATCTCCCACCAAATCTCTACTTGGAGAACCGGCTCAGTCACAGAAGGTTGGAGGTTGATGAGCGGAGGGCTTGTGTGGGACAGTATTTAGGAGGCAGCATTGCAAGTAGGTAGGTCCCAGGCCCCAGAAAGCCTTGTGGACAATGCAAAGGGTCTTGAACTTGATCCTTGCAGCCACAGGGAGCCAGTGAAGGGCTTTCAGCGCCGGAGAGATGAAGTCCCTGGTCTTGAGGCCAAGGATAAGTCTTGCGGTTCTGTTCTGTATGTTCTTAAAATCCTACAAGGAAATGAAAGCATTGTCTTGTGAACTATTAAGCATCAGCTTTGGGAAACTTATGGTTGCTCTGATCCTTTGCAAACTGGTAAGAGGAAGAAACAAGTAAACTATTGAAAGTAAATCTTGGGGAAGGGAACCCTGAGTATACAATTTGGAAAATATTCATCTTGGGGAAGGGAATCCCAAGATCACAGAGTTGTGTGAACTTTGTTACATTTGGAACTTGGGGAAGGGAAAGCAGAGACCGGCAAGGGATGTGAACTGTGATATTTGCGAATCTCCACAAAGTAACCTCGGAACTTGATCAGTCCTTATTACCACAAGCCTACTTTGGAACTATATTGATATTGATATAGGGAACTTTAGAAGAACTTACATTGCAAATCATTGAACATTTACTTTGGAACACTTATATTTGGTTGAGAGCATTTCCCCACTCGTTTTGCTGTAGTTGTGAGGACAAGCATAGATTTCTGACACAGACAGTCTTTTGTTTGGGATTTATAGACACACACTTTCCTTAGATGTCTTTAGGCAGGGAAATCCCACCATAGCATAGGGTTAGTTACACCATCCTGAATATTAATAAAACTTTTGTTTGAATATATCTCTGTTTTCTGTGTCATCTCTCTTGATACCATGCCTGTCTCACAAAGCTCACCTTGTTGGATTCTCCATTTGATAATATAATATACATACACTAGAGTACAGGAGATCAGAGAGCACTTTAAGCTCACATGGTTTAACTATGCATTTGAGAATATCTTATAAATACACTACAGTACATGAAATCAAGAAGGATATAGCTATCACCCATGTTTTGAGGAGTGTACAGAGCTGGTAAGGCCCAACAGTTTATGCTGAGGCAGGCCTGAGCAAAGCGAGAGCCTCAGCGAAGCAGGACTGTTACTGGCCCTGTTCACCCCCGACAAGGGGTTGGTTGCTCTTCCCACTCCATGGCCTTGTCTGTGGTGCAAGTTTTATTTTTTTTACAGGAGGCGGGCTCCGTGCATATTGTGTGACCCTAATCTCCTATAAAATAAAACAAGATGGATGCTACCATAGGCATTAGAAAATGGATCAAGTCCCTTTCTCTTTCTATGGAAGCTATGACAGGAAGGGAAGGAGCAGTGGTGTTGGGATCCATAGCAAGTAAGCAGACTGGGGTGGGTGGGGATTTGGGGATTATGTGGGGAGCAGGAGAAGGGAGGAGAGGATTGAAGAGGGGCAGGGGCAGCAACGTGACTAAATAAATGGTGGCACCAGGGAAAGTGTGTGTTCTCGCCCTCATTTCCAGACACCTGATTGGCTGAGCATCATTCCCCGGGTGCGAAATATAAATTCACCAAGTTGGATTTCAAGGTTGGGAATCTAGCTATATGTATAGAATGCTTAGGTGTATTTCCACACTCTGCTGATGCAATTCATCAGTGTTAGGTTGCCCTCTGCTGTCCAAATGGCAAACTGCACCTCTGTGTGCTCTTCCACTTCAACAACAGCTATCATTTTAGCAAACAGAATGAAGACGGTTTTACGCGGTCACCTTCACCTCCCACTATCGCAAACATTTTAAATAATTTCAAGTTGCTTGTTTCCTGCCCCACTTCTCTTCACACATGCCACATTGGTTCCAGTTTCAATGAACAGTAATTGTCCAGCTGACATTTCAGTATCTAATGAGCAAAATGCTTTAGAAGGAATACCTGCTCCGAGCTAAAGCTGAAAGTAGGTGATGTAATTATGCACTGTAATTATGCCACTACGCAATGTTATGCCCTCACGTGGACCCTGCAATGGAACAATATTGACAATTACCATCTACAAAGACACATCATAGAGGCACGCGCAATTGATGGATTAAACTGAGATACTTTTCTTAGACCGTACATAGCTCTCGTTTCATCTGATACAAATATGCCTTTCAAATTAAAAAGAATATAGTTTCCTATCCATTTAGCCTCTTCAATGACCATGAATAAGTCCAGGACATCAGAGAACAACATAAGCTTACCTGGTTGCATATCAAGGTTGGGAATATCATATAAACACATGCATTGCCAAAGGCCACAACACGCCAGACTGGAAACTAAGAACTGCAAGAGGAAAAAACGAGTAAAGTGGCTTTTTCCTTTTATGCACAGTGTCTCTGAAATACGTTACTAATGCAGATGAGAGAGCCTCCCTCCAAACTGCACTTTAGGAAGGACCTGAAGACCTACTCTTCAATGATCATATGGGAAATTGGTGATTACATCACTCAACTCAACTTCTCCCCCTCGATAACTCCCGTCCTTTGCTCCTCCTACGCATCCCAGCTACCTCTGCAACCCATGCACTCTATTTTTAACGTTGTGTGTGTGTCACCTTCGCCCTACAGTATTAAATAATTGCAGAAACCACAAATGTGATCATAACTTCAATTTTAACAGAATTAAGCAGCTACTGTACTCGTGGCATCCCTTGTCGAAATTAAATTGTAATAGATTTGAATGTTTTCCTCAAAAGTTAATAATAAAAGCACTTTCCGCTGGCCTGTGTAGCTAATTCAGAGGCTGTTACATCGCAAGCTGCTTTCCTCTCAGGAGGTATGAAGCACACAAACGCAGCTGGTCTTTTGACTGTATTAACTAGCTCTGAAACTTGACTAAACTCTAAGCTCCTTGAAAAAACATTCTGTTTACAGTGTCACCGAATCTACCAACAGGTCTAACTAGTCCATGTACCGGATTCCGCTGTAACCCCTTTCGCGTAAAAAGCTATCATCCACACTCATACAATTTGCTTGTTTGCCTGCCCTTAACTTTACAAGGGCCCAGTTGCCTAGGTTACCAGGACAAAAACAAGTGACTGAGGCGGAGTAGGGAATACTGCCCCCCACATATTAGATTTTGTCTATATACACTTTGGCTATAAAAAACCACTTTGCCTGGCGTGTTTGTGTGTGTACAGTGAAAAAACTTTAGTTGATGTCACATTAAGATGATGGTTTAACACAACAGAACAGTTGAAATTCAGCAAGTGTTGGAAGCTATGCCACCATGCTCTGCTCCATTGAGCAGCCAATGAGCATGCTGATGAAATCACAGATGACATCATCAACGACATTGGCGACAACGTCGCTGGGAACTAGAGCACACAGAATTATTTACTCTGGTGGGTAGTTTCCTCTGAGATCCTCTGTGATGTCATCCGTTTTGTGATGTCATTATTGTGCTCTGGTTTTCAGTAACAAATTGGTTATTTTCATTAGATATCAGTGGTTCCCACTTCATTGTATTCCTCTAGTTTCCAGTGATGCAATTTGTGATGTAATAAGTGATATCATACATGATGTCTTAGGAGATGTCATTTGGGATGTTTTCTGTGAGGTCATCATTGTGCTTATAGGCTGCACAGCATGAGGCTCAGAGTTAAGGTGGCATAGCTGTCAACAATTGCCAAATTTTAAAGGTTGTTGTTCCCTTAAATCAGTTTGTAAACATCACTTCAAACGGGGGGGTGCACGTGGGCTCAAGTTTCGGGGGTGGGGGGCTGATTCTTCAAATATTGGCAGAGGCACTAACTTCAGAGAGATGGGGGGAATGGGAGAACCTCCTTGTGTGGGGGCATTTAACTTCTATACACATTCTAACGAGACGATTTTGGCGCAGCTTCAATGTTACCAGCAGTTAGCTCTTTCCTTCACGTCTGAAACCACACATTTAAGGACTGCTGTTAGAATGAGATGTCTCCTGCTCCCCTACCCATTCAACCACTCCCCTGAAATGCAAGTGCTAACACTCCATCATGATGTTATTTGCATTAAATGTTTGCGTACAGAGGCAGGTGCTGACGATGAAACGCCTTACATTTGTTTTTGCCGGGACTCTATTAACAGTGCAACCCGCAGACACCGTTTAATTTCTGCACCCTGTCCTGCCATGGCTCTGTAGGTCAGCCAAGTCAAGCCAACTTAACCCAACGTTTCAGAAGGGGCGCGGGGGGTGGGCTAAAGTCCGATCTGCCCAATGGTTGTTGCGCCAATGACTTCAGCTACAATGTTTTCACTGAATTGTAATGGTGTTGTGTGTTTAACTGTTTCAACTTAACTATCTCTTACATAAAGATTGTCACCGCATTTCAAGGCTTCGGTTATGCTTGGTGTAATTCCGCTTGTGTAATGCTACATCATCTGTAAGCCGCACACAGTAAGATTTTTCCCAGTAACACGTACATGACCCACTGGTCTTGGCCACTGCCTGCAGCAATGGCCAGTGTGCCCGTGCAATCATCAGCGACTGGCAAGAAAGTGCACGTGTAGGTTTTAGCAGACATTTTAAACTGTGTTTTTTGTCATAGCTCTCAACCATTTGCGTTGCAAAGGCGGGTGAAAACGCCCGATTTTGTTTTTGGCGGGTGAGAGCCCATTGAAACTAATGGGCGTGGAGGAGGCTTGGCGGGTGAGTCAGCTGTTTACAAGGCGGGTGACACCCGCCAAAAGCGTGTGTTGCGAGATATGTTTTTGTGCCCTCTGCCCAATAATTGTTTCCACAAGATTGTCTTGAACAATTTTACTACGAGAAATTCTCACAAGAAGGCAACAATGTTCGTGTTATCACGAGAATGCCTCGTGTAGGAAATCACTTTCGAGAGTATGACACTTCCTCACACACAAGATTCTCGCGAGAAGTCAAAAGCTCCAGAAAATACAATATTTTCCCACGCCTGATGAAACATGTACACAAAGGCTACTCTTTTTGTGTCCCCTTATCCACAGTGGAAGAAAACTGCTCCAATCCTAATATCATTTAAACCAAATTCTTATTCACATAACCATTTCAATAAGTAAATTAAATTCTAGCGAGAAAGTAACCTTTCTTGTGGAGCGATCGCAAGAATGTATCTTTTCCCACAGAAATATAAAGATAAATAAAAATGAATAACATTCTTCCACAATCTCTCAAACTTCCCAAATGCTGCTGTTTTACTGCCCTCCTCTCCCCCCACATCCATTCTAAGGCAAACATACCCTCTTCATAACTTATTGGGCCTCACCACGAGTTTGGCGGTAGCCCTTAAATGCAGCGGTAGCACTGTTACTGCCGCATTTAAGGGTCCACCAAATCATGGCTTCGGCTGATTTCCCCCAGCTCTGAGCTGGAGGGAAATCCACCGAAATATTGCCGATTTTCGGCACGTTTACTGCTGCCGGGAAATTCGCCGTCGTTAATAGCGCAAAAATTCTGCATTGGGCCCAATAGGGAATGAGGAATTCCCAAATGGGCTGAATGGGGAATGGGCAATACCCGTTCCGCCAAACCTGTGATCAGGCGCTAATAGCGCCGGGGCTTGGTGGCAGGGCCAGTAACGCCCAACTTGTGATGAGGCCCATTGTGTTTTCCATTTCTCACGGGAGTCCCCGTCCCATCAGTGAATCATAAAAATTGCGGTTATTCGTTTTTGAAAAGTATCCATTGCTGCAATGCTCATTGGGAAATATATGAAAGATTTTGGTACCCGGCAACCCCACTCTTTTCCGGATTTAATAAACTACTTGATGGATTCCCACTAAATCAACCAAAGACATGTCTTTGCTGCTTTGTACTCGTGCTATTTCAAATTGTAAGCAAATATATCTAGCCGTTTAGTCTATGCACCTGTTCAATGATTACTTATATTTCTCTAGGAAAATCAATGCAAAACACACCCTTTTTCCCACACTTCATAACTTTTCATTCATGGGACGAATTTCACCAAACGATCCAGTTATGGGGGGCCTGTGCCACAAAACATCTTTGGAAAACGTCATACATACGTCAAACGTATGAAGGTGAAATGTTATTAGCAACAGAATTTTCATAAAGTCAATGGATATTGGCAATGCATTGTGGGTATGCAAATGAGCTGCAACACATGTATTTATCCATCAGAAAATTGCCCTTTTCTTGTAGGGCAGCGCAATTTTACCCATAGTGTCCCATGTGGGGCATTCTGACATCCTGGTGCTTGGAGATTTGGCGTATGTTTAGTAAACAGCATCAATGCTATGTTCAATAATAAAAAAAAAACCTTCTCCCTGAAATGCATGAATAGAATAGGGTGCCTGGCAGAGGTGATGGATCCAATAAAAGCTCTTCACGCCGAGACTGAAATCAGGGTGAAATTAAACCAACAGGGCACCTTATCCGAGGAGATTGATGTAAACAGAGGCATCAAGCAGGGCTGCCCACTGGCCCCCGGCCTTATTTACAGCGTTTCTGGGAGATTACCAGCATTCAGAAAGCAAAATAAGAACATTTCCACCAAAAATTGGAAAAACAGAGATTCCCCGTCTCTTGTATGCGGATGGCATGATCTTGATCGATCAAACGAAAGTGGGGCCTCAGAGGAAACTATCCAACTTGGTAAACTACATCAGCGAAAATAACCTTGAGATAAATAAATCGAAAACAAAAATTTTGGTTACGGAAAAAGCCCCAAGCAAAACGAAAAAAAAAAACCAAACATGGTTTCTCGATAACATCAAAATCGAAACCGTTAAAAGCATCAAATACCTGGGCATAATGATGGATAGTTCCGGAACAGAGAACTCCTGGCAAATTCAACTGTGGGAGAAAGTCAAGCGTCTGACCGCACAAACAAGAGCAGTGGACAGGAAATATGGAAAATTCTCGCTAACTCTGTCGATAACCTTTTATAAAACAAAGGTAGTACCATCGCTAGTCTAAGGAACGGAGTCTTCACTGTATATACCGCGTCAGCTCTGGACTAAATGGGAGGGGTACGTATGGAAATCTCTGTTAGGTCTACCGAAATCGACTGCTATGCCTGAGATTAGGAGAGAATTGGGCCTGGTATCCTTAGCGTCTATGGTGGGTCAAAGCGCGATGAGGTTATTCAGGAAAATAATCATGTCAGACACCCTACACATTTATGATATCCTGAGGGAGGAAATCGAATCAGGAAAATGTACAGCCTTAAATAAATGGGCCAAGGCGAGAAAAGACGATCTAACACAAATAGCCTGCTCAGAAAAAGATCTAAAGGAAAACCTAGACCGTATTAAACAAAACATTGAAGAGTGGGATTGGATTACTACAGTGGAAAAAGCAGTAGGAAACAAACTTCTAACCCACTTACCTCCAACATTCAATAAGTTGAAAAAACCGCAAAATTATTGTCTAAAATTCCCGGACAAAAAACTGAGAATCATCTTTCTGAAAGCCAGATTAAATTTGCTCCCAACGCGGGAGATTATAGCCATTTGTGAACCTAAGAGCGTCAAGTCATGTCGACTGTGTGAAAACCAAGCAGTGACAGAATCTTTGAAACATCTCGTGATGGACTGCCCGAAAACCATGAAAAAAATCGAAAAGCTTACCTCCAACCTTTGTTTGCGAATGCTTGGATCTTGGAGCCTGATGACTGGTGGAACAGACTGATCTCAGGCGAAAAAACGAGCTGGACTGTGGCCACGGCGAAGCTAACAGACTTAGCAATGAAAAAAATTAATCTCCACACGGCCATAGAGTATACACAATAAAGACTTGAACCAGCATAGGGAATGGGACAAAGTCGCAAATCCCCGGTACGTGTCTACGATGCTAAACACGTCCACGAGGAGACGGGGGGGGGGGCGTGAAGACGTTCCCTAATGTAGGATAAACTAGAGCGAGGAAGTTTTGATAAAACTCAGTTCTTTTAATGAGTAAAATAAAAAGAATAAAAAAATAGGGTATTTCAGCTAGCAAGACATACCTGCCACAACCGCACCCTGTAACCCCCCTAGAAATACTCCCCATGTTTGTAGCCACTGAGCAATGCATTGTGGGTATGCATATTAGATGAAATGCTTGATTTGCTTTCTCCAGAAAACTGCCCTATTCTTATAGGAGAGCACTATTTAATAAATAGCGTAATCAATCCAAGGCATCCAGCTCTCAAGAGTGCAGACAAACACTTATACATTTAACCCTCATTATGGCTCATCAGTGTGGCACAGCCTGGCATCTGGTATGATTGGTGAATTGGGGTATGTGTAGAAAATACCATCAATGTTATGGTGGCTTTAAAAATACAAGGCACATAATTCAAGAACATCAATGTTATGGGTGTGTTTAAAACTCATTTCACCTGAAATCTAGCATTAGGATTGTCAATTTCAGTTAACAAGCCACACCTGCCACAGCACAGCACTGTAGCCATCCCTGAAATTTCACATCCATTTCAGAGTCACGGAGCAATGCTTTCTGGTCATATAAATGAAATGAAAAGCGTGCCTTTTTGCTCCGGTACATTTATTTGGTCTTAGAGGGCAGTACTACTTCAAACACAGCTTTGTCAACCCAGTACAAACAGCTCTCAATGATGCAGACAAAAACACACGTGTTTCCCCTTCATTATGCCTCATCAGTGCGATGTAGCCGCACATGCTTGTGTTTGGTGTGTCGTGGTATTTTTAGAATTGCCATCAGTGTTATGGTGAGTTTAAAAAATGCATGGAAAAAACACTTCTCCCTGAAAGGTTTGGGTAGAATAGGCAATGTTTAGCTAACAAGTCATACATGCAACCACACTATATGAAACAATGCTGCCCGCCAGGTTTAACCCTCATTGGGGTTCATTACTGTGCCTGACATCCTTGCGTTGGAGCATCAGAGTAGAATAGGCCATTTCTTTCTGGGTTTGCCAAGAGCCAGGCATTTACTGACTATTTCCCCTCCTTGACTCTCAATGCAAACTGCTGGGCCCGGTCTTAGATGGGACACTATTGCTGTGGATGGAGGAGGAGAAGGTTGACTCCAAGGTCCAACTTGTATTTTGATCAGATCTCTCTACCATTGATTGATCAATAAGTGAATCTGCCCCTGCTTCAGATGAAATGTGTATACCCTAAACGGAGCCCCAAAATATTGCCTCCATGGAGGTTAAATATTGTCTTCATGGACTGTAGACAGAGGAATAATGGTTGAAATGTTCAGGGCTAATGTCTCAAAACTTTCTTTACTTAAGTCACAGCACAGCTTAGGTTTGCAAAGAAGAATTCGGCCTTATTGGCGAGGAGAGACACGGCACCAGCCTTGCAGACGTGCCATGGCTCATTTCATTTCTCCTGTTGGGATTATAAACAGTGTTCATAGCCAGAATTGAAAACCCCCCGGAATAGTTCAAATCTCAATATCGCAGATGTATGCTCAAGGCGATTGTTGGCAATTGACTGTGAAAAGTCCAAAGTCATGGCTGAGAGCCCTATAAAGAAGCACAAGCACTCTTTTGTTTGTCTCTGGAGGATAGCTCAGGGGCAACGTGCTCACCTTGGAAGCAAGACGACACGTAGAATCCCTGGGTCCGTTCTTAGAAACATCTGGGTAATAAGCACGTAATAAATAGCCTATCATATTGTATTTAAACACGGGGGCTACATGTGCAACAAAATGGCCACTACCCTGCAGGTGAATAGGGAGGAGTATTGGCTACAGTGACTGCTGAGTCACTACTACTAAGCCAGCAGTGATGCCAATCATAATGGTGTAAGAGGCATATCCGGACAGGTATACCTACTTCAGTGCTTTTTGTGACGTGGGCCGGGGGCAGGATATACTCTTCAAGAGGGGTGTGGGCTGGTACAGAAGCCATCCAAATAAAAATAGTATTGTGGCACAGTACTATTAAAACAACTAATAAAAACACTACTTGGCCACCCGTGTAAGGGCAAACACGGAGAAAGCAAACTTTAACATAAAGCACTCTGGATTTGCAGACAGGGGTGCCCAACCACATATTTAGCAGTAGATTATCAAAGTTAATGAATATGTCTTTCAAAAGGTGGAGAAGTGGGGCTTAAATGCCACTACAGTCTTTTAGGGTGGACCAGGGGGACCATGACACTTCAAATACCTTATGTTCTTCTATTTGAGGCTCAACAGCATTGAGATAGGATTTTTGGGGTCGAACAGTGAGTCGGGGCACTTGCGGCAACGACACTGGGTGCGGCAGGTGATGTGGAGTCGGTGGCGCTGGAAGTCTCTGCTGCCTCGAGTACAGTGAAGCAGAGACTGTGGCAAATGGGCTCGACTGGCTCAACATGGCATTGAGATCGGATTTGCAGGGTCGAACAGTGAGTCCGGCCACTTGCGGCACAGACACTGGGCGCTGAAGGTGATGTTGAGTCGGCGGCACTGGAAGTCTCTGCTCCCTCGAGTACAGAGAAGCAGACTATGGCAAGTGGACTCCACTGGCTCAACATGGCATTGAGATACTGCCGCAGTGGCAACAGCTTGGAGCTCAAAGAAACCAGTGACCAGATGGAGGAGATGTGGAGATGTCAGAGCTTGACAAATGAGCAAAACTCTGACATACAAATGCATCAAGGTAGGAGATGACTTAGACAGTTATTTTGCAGCAGATTGGATGGTATAAAAGGTGCACAATTGGATGTCAAGGTCGTTTGCAGATGTAGAGAGAACCAGGGGTAACTTCCTTGGTTCTACAGTTGCAGGGAGATGCAATCTAGGGTTTAAGGGCCAAGGTGAGTGCTTTCTTCTGCCCTTCCCAACCGGCAAGGATTTTGTTGAGCAGTTGCAGGGTTATGTTACCTCCAGTGAGCAGGGCCCTGGATAAGAGAGTCTCAGCTGCAGTACGCTTCGTCCAGCGAGCTGGTCATCACACATAGGCCCTGATGATGGTTATGAAAAAAGACTGTATCCCCAACAGAGTTCCAGGTGAGCCCTTGTTGTCTTGAAGTCCAAAGACGAATCAACTAAGAGAAGGATGGGGGGTGCGTGGCCAGCTAGCGAGCAATGGAGACGTGAGCCCAGGGAACTCCGGCAGGCGCCAAACAAATCCTGCACAATATCCTGATTTTTCGTGTGGAAATGACTCACAAATGATCCGACCCAACTCCTGACCGCCTGGTCCCTCTACAAGCCAAGTTTGGTACATCAACTCTGCGGAATCCCTGAGAAATCCCCCGCGGTGAAACAGACCTGGAGACGCCCGCCGGCGGGAAGATCCAAGATGGCCGGCGGCACCCGAGGACTGAAGGGATCCCTGCCCCGCTCTCAATAGCCCACGCTCTGGGGACGGCCGCTGTGCAGCGGAGGAAAGCCGGCACACACAAACAGATCCTGTGCTTGACCTGGGGCGAGAACATGCAGCGACGTGCCGCACGGCGCCTGGCCGGGAGTGTTGTTTCCCCCGACGAGCTGCGACGTGACCTGCGGCCTCGGTACCCTCGGTGCCTCCGGGGGCAATTGACGAGTGACGGCCCCGCTGCGCCGGGGGGAGCGGCCCCCGGGCTCAACTGCCTGGAACACTGCCCGGCTCCGAACATTACCCCGCAGCGCCGCACTGAAAAAGAGCCACGGAAACGGCCCAAGACCTGAGAGGGGAACCCCCACCCCCCCGGAGGGTGCACTTCGAGGGACCATCCATATATTCTGCAGAGGGAGGAGCACACTGCCGCAGACACCAGCACCAAGTAAGTGCTCGGGAAGCTCTGAACACTACTCAGCAGAACCCTGGCGCTGCGCTGAAGGAGAGCCGCGGACACGGCCCTGGGCCCATGGGGGGAACCCCCTCTCACTCCTCATCTACTCAGCAGAGGGAAGTGTGCGCTGCCGCCGACACCAGCACCAAATAAGCCTCCGGGGGAGCCCTTTGCAGTGGCGCGACTGCCCCCCCCATAGGACACCGTAGGGGAATTTGGAGGGGAATGAGACCCACCCGATGCAGTGACCTCCAACCCACAGCCGCACTAAGTGGGGGATCAGAGGACTACTGTGCAACAAACGGGAACGGCACCAAGCGGAGAAAACTCATAATTAAAAGAAAACCTCCTGAAACTAATGAAAAACGTGCCCTGGTCCGGGGGCCCACCTTAATACGTCTGGGGAAGAATCCACCAGGTGCACACCAGAGATTCTTCCCATACGGGAGGTGTGGAATCAGCTAGGTGCAAGATTGATCACACAGGCCTGATTCCCCCCCGGAAACGCACCAAGATATAAACGACGCTGAAGGCTCCCTCAAGACCTGCTGTTCTTGACCTGCAGTACGTGCTACTAAACGTGGGACCCATCCCACGCCTGTGCAATGCCCCACTAGCTCCGAGAGTCCTAACTGCAGGAAAGGGACGATTCAAACGGGAATACTGGTACTGAAAACCAGAACAAGACTGGAATCAAGGGGTGAGGGAGTGTTCCGTGGCCCGAAACCACAGTTGTTTTTGCACGTACCTCTGCAACCATAATAACAACAGTGAGGCACGGAAACCACACTGCCGGTGCCATGGGCAAAGATAGACAAAAGAAAGCATCCACGCAGAGTAGCATGGATCAATACGCAGTCGCCACCACTCCGGCACCGATGGGCCAAACAACGCGGCCGACATCTCCCACAGGCGAGTACAATCTTTTGCTGAGGGATGTGATGGCCGCTATTGCTAGCTCGCGCTCCTCCGTGGAGATTAAAATGGACAGTATCGCGGCAGACGTCTCCTTTTTACGCCATGACCTTCAAAAACTCACCTCCCGGACAGGAGAAGCGGAACACTGCATCTCTGAAGCGGAAGACAACATCAGAGGAGTCAACCAACAACTGTCGCAAGCCATGACCCGCCTGAATACCCTGGAATCTAGAGTCGATGAAGGAGAGGGCAGATCTCGCCGCAACAATGTGCGCATTCTTGGGCTACCAGAAGGAGAAGAAGGGCACAGCATGGAGCTATTCTTAGAACAGTGGCTTGCAGATATCTATGCACCCCACTCTTTCTCTAAATTCTTTTCGGTTGAAAGAGCCCATAGGATGCCCTCAGGGAGGCCAATCCCGGGAGTGCCACCCCACACAGTGATCACTAAACTGCTCAACTACCGGGACAGAGACGCCCTCCTCCAGATGTCGCGGTTGAACGAGACAATTACCCACAATGGATCCCGAATCACATTCTTTCCTGACTATACCCAAGAGGTTCAACGGGCACGGCAATCCTTTGAACCACTTAAGAGACAGCTAGCCTTCATAAACGTCAAATACGGGCTGCTCTTTCCAGCACAGCTTAAAATTTATCATAAGGGATCCACAGTACACTTTACCGACCCGCAGGAGGCATGGAAGTGGGCGGAAATGCACATCGAAGGCGACTGGAATACGAGACTGACGAGACACAGAGGGAGACCCCGGCCCGGACGGGACCGTCCCTCACCCGTAAGAGATCCTGGAAGGTTAGAACCGGAAGCCCCGGAACAGGGGGCGAACCAGAATGAAAGATGAGCAGGCAATGATCCTACACCAAAGGAGCTTCATGGATCGCAGCTATGCAACGATACGCTGTTCCTCGAACTTGCTTCATTGCTGGTGGATTGCTCCAACACGAGAAACTCGACTGAATGGCGCAGGAAATGGGGCAGACTGTTTCTTCTCTCCATTGTTCCTAACATTAGTTAAAGTGTGACCTGACTCCCTAAGGTTTGGAGGACCAGTGATGTTCGGGCGACAGGTACTTCAAGTTGGGGTGGAGTATAGGGAGGGGGGAGGAGGGGAATGTTTTCATGATGTTTTGTTAGTTCGGGACTATGGCATGCTCAAACAATCACCCAATCACAACCCTGTGCACATTACACCCTGCAGCACCATGTATCGGGATCCTACTCCCGCAAGATATACCAATGGGAGGCAGCTCTCCCGGCTAAGACATCCTTCAAGCCCTCCAACATGAGTTTTAGATGGCACAATCACAAACCCACTCACCACCGGCTGACCGCCCCAGATCCCTCAGGTTGCTCACCTGGAAAGTGAATGGAATGGGCTCTGGAATTAAGAGACGCCTGATTAGACAATTCTTGAATAGACACTCTCCCGATGTGGCCCTGTTATCTGAGACACACCTAGTGGGAACACACTGTACCCTTTTCCAGAGAACCAACTACCGGGCATTATTCCACGCGGGGTACACAATGGGATCCAGGGGCACCCTTATCCTTATACACAAAAGACTCCCGTTCTCCCAACAGGTCGTAGAACAGGACCCTCGAGATCGCTATGTATTCATCCTGGGTTCGCTCTGGGGGGAGACATTGGCCATTGTGTCGATATATTCCCCGCCGGATTGGGCCAGGACTTACTGGATGACCTAACCACTCCTATGGGAAAACAGCAGCCAGATCGGTGGATACTGGGGGAAGATTTCAATGATATTATGTGCAATACCATAGATCGTACCCACATTAGAGGGCGCAACCCGGATACCCCCACGAGGCTGTCTAACTTTGTGTCCGCCCTGGGCCTTCGCAATGTATGGCGGGAACTACACCTCCGAGACAAAGGTTACTCGTTCCACTCCGGTGCCCACGGCTCCCTCTCTAGACTCGATTACCTCTTCCTCCCGAACACAGACCTACACAGGGCGATATCCGCAGAGTTCCTCCCCCATGGAATCTCGGACCACTCCCCCCTAATAATAGAAATGCGAATGCATGGCACAACCCCTCCTCGAACATGGAGACTAAACAACTACGACCTTGGGTTCCCCGAACTGGATGACCGTCTCACGGAAGTTTCCGATTAATATTTTGATATAAATGAACCGGCAGTGGACAACCCAGTAACGGTGTGGGAAGCTTACAAAGCAGTGCTGCGTGGAGAAATAATCTCCTGGGTAGCGAATAAAAAGAGGGAGAGACTCCAAAAAATAATAGAGGCAGAAGGGAAAATGATCCAGTCCGAGACCATGCACACTCTTGACCCTACCCCGCAGACCCAAAGGTCCCTTAAACTAGCCACGGAGACCCTGAGAAGTACCATGCTGGATAACGCCAAGCAAGCCCACTGGGACTCCAAAGCGAGGATATACGAATTGGGGGACAAAGCATGGCAAAATGCTAACCTGGCTTGAAAGAAGAAATGAGGGGAGACGCTACGTCTGGGAAATCGTTACTCCAAGTAATGAGAGGTACCAGACGGATGACGAAATAGCGGAGGCCTTCGCCCAATTCTATGCAGAACTATATCGAGCCCCGACATCGCCACTCGACCCGACTCTGCTAGACGATGTAGTACTCCCATCATTGACAGCACAACAGCGAGCGGAATTAGACTCTGATCTCTCTGAGTCCGAAATAGCCGAAGCCCTAACGCAACTCCAAACGGGGAAACACCAGGCCCTAACGGATTCCCGGCCAAAGCTTGGCAAAAGCTTGGAGGGAACAAAATAGCAACTCCCCTCTACAAAATGCTCCTCGGCGCCCGTGACCAAGGCACCCTCCCACCAGACCTATGTAAAGCCACTATTGTGGTCATTCACAAACCTGATAAACCCCCGGAAATGCGCGCCTCTTACAGGCCTATCTCACTAATTAATGGTGAAGCCAAGGTCCTAGCCAAACTCCTAGCCAGTGGCCCACACCCTGATCCACCCGGATCAATGTGGCTTTATGCCACACAAATCGACCCGAATGAATCTGCGTCGACTCCACTTGGCGCTAGAGTGGGCCCCAGTCATTGACACCCCTCTCGCCTTATTGGCAATAGATTTCTAAAAGGCCTTCGACTTGGTCAGGTGGGACAGCCTCTGGGAAATCATGAGACGCATGGGGTTTGGCGACGGCTTCCTGGGATGGGTAAAATTACTCTACACGAATGTTCAGGCGGAGGTCAGGGTGAATGGTTGGCCCTCTCGGTGCTTCCCTCTGGGGAAAGGCACGAGACAGGGCTGCCCCGTCTCTCCCCTTCTCTTTGCCCTGGCAATTGAGCCTCTCGCCCTGTGGCTCTGCCAAAATGCAGCCTGGACAGGATTTAGATGGCCTGAAGGGCATGAGGACTGAATTTCCTTGTATGCAGACGACCTCCTGATATATTTGGGGGACCCAGCCCGGTCCTGCCCTATAGTGACACAAATGCTTATCCGTTTCGGTGAATTTAGTGGTCTTAAAATTAATTGGGGGAAATCAGTCCTCTTCCTGGTGAAAGGAGGTGCGCAGGTCGACCCCCAGGAATGCCCATACCAATTGGAGCCGCAGGGCTTTCGATATTTGGGGATCTGGGTGACAACGGACCTCACTGCTTATGCAACACATAACATTCAACCGGTCCTTGACTGTTTTGTCAGTGACGTCCACCACTGGAACCACTGGAAGCTTCTCCCCCTCACACCCGTGGGGAGAGCCGCGCTCTTTAAGATGATGACTCTCCCAAGGTTTCTCTATGTATTACAGAATGCCCCACTAAAGATCCCAGACTCTGACTTTGATCGGGTAGAAACCCTCCTTCGGGAACTCATATGGGGTGGAGGCCAACCAAGGATAGCGCTAACCACACTCCAAAGATCGATCTGGGAGGGTGGGATTGGGGTTCCCTGCCTCCAAACCTATTATTGGGCTTCGCAACTTGCAGTGGTCAATGACCTGCTCCACGGAGACTTATCGGGGCTGAGGTAGCCGCTATGCATGGCACCGACCCACGGCAACTTACTATATCAAACCCTCCCGAGACCCCCCCACCAACGACCACGACTCACATTATTGCTGTTTGGAAGCAAGCGCACAGATTCGTAGGGTGGGAAAATAAAATAACCACGGCACAACCTCTGTGGGGAAATAGCAATCTGTCCGAGATAAGGAGGCTTGACCCGTGGCCCCGATGGGTAAGGGCCGGGATTCTGAGAGTTGAAGACATTCTTGATGAGGGGGAACTGGCCTCGTTTGAAGCCCTCCAGCAAAAAGTCCAACTCCCGGGTACCGAGCGATACCACTATGTACAACTGGCCCATGCCCTGAGAAACCATATACCTGTAAACGCCAGTAGCCCAGACTACACACCAATAGAGCGCAACATGCTACCAGCCTTCATCCCCACCGAATGCACCTCCATTCTATACAATCCTATCACATCCTTTGCCACACCTGAACTGATGGGATTAAAGGCCAAATGGGAGGTGGACGTAGGGGAGATAGACCCAGAAGACTGGATCCAAGCACTAATGCATCCAAAGGAGGTGGCCATCTCCTCCAGGCTTCGGCTGGTCCAATTGAAAATCTTGCATAGAGTCTATTACCCCAGAACGATATTATATAGGTGGAAGAGAGCCTCAAACCCGAACTGTCTCCGATGCAGAGAGGAAGAGGGGACCTTTTTTCACATTCTATGGGCATGCCCCCGAATCCACACTTTCTGGAACGAATGCTGTAATGAACTTAATAAGATCCTTACGTGCCATGTACCACTGGACCCAAAGATTCTCATCCTGGGTATTCCGGACGAGATTGCTCTTAATAAATGGAAAAGGTTGCTCAATGAAGACAAAAGCGGGACTGATGAAGCGTAACATAGTGCAAAAATGGGGAGCCCGGAGTCCCCAACAATGGAGCAATGGGCAATGGACATAGACATATGTGCAATGATAGAACACAGAATATACACTGCCAGAGGCTGCCCTGTAAAGGCGGACAGGATATGGGGGAGGTGGGAAGAGGAAGGACCCTAGATCCTGCTAGACGCAGCGGGGGTGATGAGGTGTGATCACACTAAAGACTAGGGGAAATGTTATGGGTGATTGACAACGAAACTGTTAATGATTGACCTTTGATGAGACATGCTAGTCCCTACACGTTGTTGTTGTTTTGATGTGATGTAAAACAATAAAAAATGTTTTATCAAAAAAAAAAAACTAAGAGAAGGATTTTCCTCATTATGAAGGCCAAATGATACGGCAGATTGGTACAAAGAAAGCCTGTTGTCACGGGTCCAATCCAGTCTGCTGTAACTTGTTTCCTTTGCCTTTTAATGTCATACCCTGAGTGCTTTGTCTGCAGAAAGAGAGGAGAAGCATGCAGTTACAGAGGCCTAACAGAATCCAAGACGGTAGAATCCCTCTCTGAGCTAACCCTCTCCTTTCGGCAACTCTAACTCCACCCTCTTGCTCTATTTCCAAATGTCAAAAGGACTCCAGTAATCAGCACCCTGGTTAGAGAGTGTGTCTGGACAGAGAGCAATCAGACACGCCCCTCTTCTGCGGTGTCTGTGGCAAAGCAGCTGGACCTGCAGGTATATATACTTGCAACGGGGCAGCAGGTTGATCAAGTTACACTATCAGTTGCATAGAAAATACCATTCCAAGATGGCCACTTGGACGGGATGGGACACCCTTCTTCCATAATGAGTGGTTCCCATTTAAAGATGGCCACCGCCATGTACGTTGGAGTGCTGCACATTCCAAAATGATTCTCTACTTTCTCTACTGATTCAAATACAGGAGAACAAGCCATGCTCTGTGTCTCGCAACACATCCAGAATCCTCTTTCTACAGTGCTACAGCAATTCATGCCTCCCTATTTATTTAGCCTGTACATCAGGTGTCTGGGTAATTCCTATCCAGGGTATCGGGTTTAAGATACTCCGGCTTACCCAGTTGGTGTAGCCAGAGTCAGATGTGCTATCAAAGAAGGAGGGGGTGGGGAGGGTGGGACACTTGCCTAATTAACCCTAGTAGTCCTGTATATATTTCTGGACTTAACATTATATCATATGTAAACCTTCCATGTGAGGAAACATGGATTGTGTTTTAAGGTGATTTTGTGAGTCTAACAGAAATATTGGGTATGTTAATATTGTCCACATTGCTTCTGTAAAGAGGAGGAGGGTATAATACTGATACATGTTCCTGATCCCACTCATTCTCTTTCCTCACCCTCTACAGCTCCTGGGCCGTGGTACCTTTCCCATTCGTCAGGGGGCATATTCATAATTCGCTCCTGCCCGGGAGAGAGGCATCCGACACCCTGTTTTGCCTTTCGGGAGGGGCCTCTCTTTCCCGAGTTTGGGGGTCATTCTACTGTGATTCCTAAGAGACCACAGTTGTAATTGTGCAGGGTGTGATAGCTGATTACTGTCGTCATGTCAGGACTGTCTCTGTCATGTGAGGAATGTCTTTGAATCACCATTTCTCAGCGGACTGTTCGATTTGGGCTCCTGTCTCCTGGAGGAAGATGTTGACCATCCCTAGGGGAAACATGGCTCCCAGCAGCGGCAGAAAGATGGTGGGCCAAAGCTGTATCCACCCTAATGGGCGTTTGAGCACTGCTACTTCCATATTTTTGCTCCAACAGTACTTGTTGTAATCCTGTACTCAAACCAAAGTGTTCATTAACCAAAGCATTGCGGTGTGAGAGGAATGGTGACATTTTACATTTCCTTTAATGTATACAGGAATGAATATACAGATTGCCTTCCCTCTCACTTAATTTCATAGTAATAATGTATTTCCTATTTTATTATCATTCAGTAAGTACCCATAGCTCAAAATCCCAAATCCTGTTTTGACCTTCATGACAGCCCACATCAAAAGAAAAAGAAACCATTCCACCTAAGACATTGCCACTTCTTCACTTTGATTTGGCAAGGACATCCGAAACCTGGTGGCAGCCGTTAAGAGCAGCGGAGGTTGGCAGCTCAGTTGGCAGCCAGAGCAGCACGTGAGAGTCTGCTCTCACTTTCATTTCCCTGGAAGTGTTTCTCTGCTATTAATACCGGCAAACAGCGTGGAGAGCGGCAGCAGAGTTTGGCAGCTGAGTTGGCAGTCTCTGCAGCACGAGAGAGTCTGCTTTCACTTTCATTTCCCTGGAGGTGTGTCTCTGCGTTTACTACCGGCAAAAAGCGCAGAGCAAAGCAGCAGAGTTTGGCAGCTGAATAGGCCAGTCACAGCAGCAGGAGAGAGTCTGCTCTCACTTTCATTTCCCTGGAGGTGTGTCTTTGCTATTACTACCGGCAAACAGCGTGGCGAGCGGAAGCAGAGTTTGGCAGCTGAGTTGCCAGTCATTGCAATCTATGTAGGCTGAAAGGCTGAAGGTGAACGGAGGTCTGCTTCATAAAGGTAGGTCTGCCGAGCTCTTATATGCTCGCCACAATAATAACATTAATATTAACATTGGTTTGAGGGCAAAGCAAATCTTGAACTTCTAGGCTGCCTGAGAATCCCAAACCAAGCCTTTGAACAGCCCATGCACCAGGCGAAAGGGCAAGCTGTGTGATGAAGTATCCTCTACTCCGCCTACCACATGTGCAACGGCCCCAATTCAGACTCCTAAATGATCCTTCATGAAGCTCTGCCATACGGATGCAAATAGTTGGAATATCTATCAGGAGTGAACTATTCGGCATCATTTTATGCCGGGCTCTCTGCAGCCAAACCTCATTCTCAGGTCTGAAGAGGGGGAGACAGATCTTTTGACCCCGCAGGATGGTGGAGCTGTCTGTTGGAGTGAGAAAGAACAGGATATTTCAACTAACCCCACATCTGCGCCGACCCTCCCCCAGCACACAGGGCCCGTCTCACATCTCACCTCTCCTCCAGAAAGCTTGGGACCCCAGTCCCTTCAATCAACCTCTTTCTCCAGGCACATTGTTAAGCCACTGGTTCTTCAAGAGCCAGAGAAGGGCAGCGAAGACTGGGAATTTGAAGAAGAGGCTCAATACCTGGTGGTGGTCTTCGCTGGAATACTCGGCATTGAGACCACCAGGAACATCTCTAAAACCAACATCACAGGGCTTCTGCTTCCCCTTAGTCGAGTCCTTGGAGAATCAACATGCATCCTTAGCAGCCATATTAGTTTCTGACGTCGCCGAATTGAGTTTCACCAGACATACACAACGCAGATTGAGTGACCTAGCAAGCTCTTGTTGTTGAACACCAAAATCTCAGGACGCCCCGATCCCTTGGAATGGGAAAGGGAATGAACCCTGTAATATAGAAGAATACACCATCGAAATATCTGCCATCGAAAGATCTGCTGCAAGATATAATGGAGGGTAAGAGCCTCGACCCTCAGATGGTACCGACGCAGATTCTGGTTATTACACCATCAACAACCTCACCTCGCCTAAATGTTAACTCTAACCCTCAGATAGTAACTACGCAGGAACTGGTGCTTACAACAGTGGATGTCTCCTGCCCCCTCATGTACTCTGAATGAGGATTCAAACCTTTCTTCTGCCTCCTCCTCAGACTCTGCAGAGAGTCAGACTCTGCAGAGAGAATCTCATCAGGGAGACTAAGAGCGGATCGTCAACTTCCTTCTATGCCTCTGGGTGGGCTTGATCATGTCTATCCAAAGAAGTTAATGATGGAGGCTTTAAACATTACCATCAGTCCTTTCACAAAAGCTGTACAAATCTCTCAACAAGACATTAAAGGATCAGGCTTTCCTCCTAGTAACGGTGCACACCAAACCTGCGTACCTGGAATCCTTTGCAGGTGTAGTCCTGTCAAGGTTAGATAAAGAAGCTGAACTCTCTGCACAGTGGCAGCCGAGGCTCTTTGACTTGGCAAGAGGGTAGTAGTGGGAGAAAATGACTTTGTCTGGAATTCTAGACCTAGTGAAATGGACATGGAGTCACAGGAACAGTCATGGTTCAGATGACATTGGAACAACTTCTAAAAACTCCTCAACTGGTAGCCCAAAGACAAACCTACCGGTAAGGGTGCCTAGAAAAGAAAGGTCAACGGCCCTGCTTAACGAAACCTGCAAAGTCACATCCTTGAAAGCAGCAGCAGGATCTGGCCAAACTACGAGACAGCCCCCAAAGTCATCAGGTCTAACCAATACGAAATTCATACGTTTAATCCAGGATTCACTGAGGTTCCTTAGGGGGCTTGATAAGCTGACTACAATGGCTCCTAATACACCCTTGGTTGGCCAGGGCAAAGCCTCTGGGAAACTATACTCTGGGCCTGATCAAGAGTTTGGCGGTAGCCCTTAAGTGCGGCAGTAACGCTAATGCCACTGAATTTAAGGGCTGCCCTGATCACGAGTTGTGCGCTAAATCGGCTGCGTTACCTCCAAATTTTTGCTGGAGGTGAAAATCCCATTTAGCACCCCAATTTCGGCACAATTACCGCCGGCAGTATTAGCGCATGGTAATTGCGCCAAAACTGCCTCATTGGGTCCAAAGGACCCAATGGGGAATGGGGATTTCCGTTATCACCCAACCTGTGATCTGGCGCTAATAGTGCCAGACCAGGTGGCACTAACGCAATTAACATTGGTGGTAACCCGGCGGTATTGCTGCCAGGATACCGCCCAACTCGTGATCAGGTCCATAATGTTGAATAAAGGTGGATTGACAGCATGTCAATGGCCTATGCTATTTTGATTGCAGGAAACATTGTTACAGAGCAATGTGGACGGCTTATACACTTAAACACCTTTTGCCCTTAATTATTTGTCTTAGAAGGCCGACAGTCTACATACTGTCATCTGCCTCTCTGTGAAAGCGGGTACTGTTGTTTATTAACGCTACTACTGCACGTGGGTGTGGCTTCTTCCTTTGCTAATGCAGGGCACAGCCACACATTTTAGCTAGTAGATGCACAGTGTTGCTATAATTGGCATAATATGCCCAGGTACTGCTATCATATGCCAGGCACTACAACCTTGTCCTAGGTAGTCCATCAAATGATCAGGTCCACCCACTGTCTGTACGGTATCACCATTAAGTGCCCGTTGACTTTTAAACTCATATTAGCATTGTATGCCAGGCGCCAACTCCATTGCCAAGCATTGCCATGAAATACCCATGTACCTACATCATTGCCATTTAGTGCCATCAAATTCCAGGTATTCATACCTTTGCAGGGTGATACAATCAAAAGCACATGTACTCACACCAATTACAGCTGTTGGCGTCTGCCACCCTGGTACTCATTGTCAGGTTTTG